>NW_008607560.1:268641-301601 GCF_000691845.1 Merops nubicus | reverse complement strand
GAAAGAGAAGGCTAGTAAATGCATTCTTCTTGGGTAATCTAGGAATTTAAATCCTTGGGTTTGGATTTACGTGTATAATTTGTTAGAGAGAACTATTAATATAAATTGTCATTGCAAAGACTTATTCTCCAGTTTATAGCTGGAAAATTAAAGTTCTAATAACAAAAGCGGAACCCAAACAGTCCTGTATGTTCTGCACTAAAGGTTTCTTCATCAAGTAGCTGCTGAAGCAGCTGTAAATGATGAGGGCATTATTAGAGGTGTCTCAAAAATGGTGCTTCGTATTTATAATTAGATTCAGATGAAATAGAAGAATAAACAGTTTATAGAATCATGGAATACCAGGTTGGAAGGGACCTCAAGGGTCATCTGGTCCCACCTTTCTAGGGAAAAGCACAACCTGGACAAGATGGCCTTGCCACCCTGTCTAGATGAATCTTAGAAGGGTTCAATGTTGGGGACTCCACCACTGCCCTGAGGAGATTGTTCCAAAGGTTGATTGTTTTCATTGTGAATAATTTCCCCCTTGTGTCTAATTGCAGCCTCCCCAGGTGTAACGTGTACCTATTACCCATCATCTTTGTTCATGTAACTCTTTGTAAAAAGGAAGTCTCCATCTTCTTTGTAGCCACCCTTTAAATACTGGAACATGGTGATTAAGTCTTCCCTAAGCCTTCTTTTCTCAAGGCTGAACAAAAACTGTCCTCTCAGCCTTTCCTCATGTGGCAGCTTCCCAGTCCTTTGGTCATCTCTGGATTCTTAGTGAGGACCAAAACAACTGAACGCAGTATTCTGGATGTGGCCTGACAAGAGCTGAGTGGAGTGGGATAACGACCCACCTTCCTGAATCACCTTTATCTCTGCTAGTGATGCCCTTGTGATGCAACCCAGCATCCTGTGCTTTCTTTGCCACAGCAGCAAACAGTTCACTCATATTGAGCTTGCTGTCTGTCGGGACCCCCAGGTCCCTTTCCACAGAGCTGCTCTCCAGTTCTTTGGGTCTGTAAGTACACGTATGGGTTTCAAAGCAGACAAATAGGATTAATAAAACAAGGTGAACTACCAAGCCTAGAGTTTGAATGGAAAAAAGGCCTGGAGGGTGTTAAATGGTACAATTAAGAGGAATCTCTGCCCTTAAAGGAGAAAAAAAAATGGAGATGTAGAGCCCAGGCTAATCTGAGTGAACAAACACCTTTGCAGTTAGAGGTGGTGCAGTCTACAAGCACAGAGGAATGGGGAAGCAAATTCACAGAGAATGCTATGTAGGAATACAAATAAAACTGTAAAGACGCCAGTCTGAATTAGATCTTGCAATGACTGTCAAATGCTAAAAAGTTCTTTTGACTTTTTTGATATTATAAGGAAAGAACTGTGTACAGTGAAGCTGTGCTTGATTTTAAGGATGATTTGAGTAAGGTCTCTGACATAAAGAAATACTTTGCTTCTGTTTTCAATAAGGACAATGATAACAGTCACAGAACAAAACCAAGCTGGGCAACATAAATGAATGCATGGAAACAGAATTAATCATAAAGAGGTAGAAACATGAATTTGCAAGCTTCTTGTGTAGATGCTGATGCAGTCAGATGGTCTGTGTCCAAAAATTCTGAATGAACTGGTATATAACATCCTTTGACAAAGAGATATTTGATGTAAACTACTGTGTCCCCTCTTCTTGGCCCAAACCTAGAGGGTAGGATGTGGTGGGGCAGAGTGGGAAAAGGGAAAGGCTTGACCACTGTTTAAGTGCGCTCTTCATCAATAACCAAAATAGTGTGTTATCAATGTTGATTTAGCACCATACAGGGTGCTGCAAAGAAATTTAGCTCCATCCCAGCCAGAGCCTGTAGAAGAGGAAGGAAGAAGGATCTTGGCAATGCAGGCCTATTTGTCTTGACACAGTGGCGTGTGAGGATTTAAAAAAGATCTTTGAAGGAATAGATAAAGATGTGGAGCTAAATGGAAAAGGGGATAAAATGCAGTGTGGATTTACTAAAGATAGCTCATCACTGTCTAACCTCTTAGCTTTTTTTGATGAGAAAACTGATTTTCAGGCAAAGTAAGTGTGTCAGATTTTCTGTATCTAGAGTTCAGTTTAGCATTGATGTGACAACCCATGAGAAGTTGTAGGGTCAATGGGAATATTCACAAGGAGGGTTGGCAATAGATAACTGCTCAAAGAAACTTGTTTATAATCCTGTGGGGAGAGTCATAAAAGCAGTTGAATTCCTTGACGTAGTCTTTGGACCAGCTTTGTGTTATATTTTCATTAGTGATCTTGGCAGAAATATTAAGAGTGTGTTGATAGTACTAGCTTGTAACAAAATGCAGAGACATAACATCAGAAAGAGGAACAGTAATATTTCATACAGGAAGAATGGTGTGACCAGAAGGTCTAGGGTAACTGGTATGAGATAAAATTTAGTACTACACCATGTAAAGGAATGAGCTTGAAATGCCTCAAAATCTTTTGCTAAGTGGTTAATCACATGAAGATTGCTGTAGTAGTAGTCCAGGTAGTGATGACGAGTTACTGGCATGTTGTGGCTACCAAAAAGGGATGTGTTGGGGAAACTTATCAGGAGAGGCATTCTCAGTAGTGAGAGAGAAAAGCATAAATTGCTGCTGCTTCAGACTCTGGTGAGATTTTGTGCAAAACATTTGGTACAATTTCTGTCGTTCATATTAAAGATACATCATCCAGGACAACATTACTAAGTCTATGACAACAGTGAAAGGCTCTACAAGGCCTTACAGAGAATATGATTTAGCGAACCTTCTTTTGGGAATTAAATCCACCAAAGAGCAGGAGGACATAGTTATCTTCTTTAATTTTTTTGGAATGTAAGCACCAGGCAGAAAAAGGAACTGTTTACATGGGATACTGAGTCTGTTCTGTTGCGGCAGAGTGTTTCTGCAAAAGCATTCTGGTCAGAATAGGAGGGATAAGAAAATTGGCTGGGTTTTTTTCTTGTTTTGATTTAAATTCAGTACCTTTCATAAAAAGGCTAATGTGGTATAGTGCATCCAACAGGAAAACATGCGCATTCCTGTCACCCAGTTATGTAGGTGGACCATGGCATTTTCAGGCTTCTGGAAATTTTAGAGTCCTGTGTTTTTTGATATTGATTTAATTATATTCATCACTATATATTAGCAAAAACTTGAGGGTACACAGTGAAGTAAAGGATATATAGGCTTAACTTAAAAGAATCTGATATACACTGAAGTGAAACCTCAGGAAAACTTGTGTCCGTAAAAATCTGCTTTTAAAGAAATAAAAATTTCAAAGCATAACAATGCATAATTAAGGGCAATTGTGTACCTCATTGTCTCTGCGTAGTGATACCAATGTCAGATTTGTGCCACTTAGTAACAGCAGCTCCATTATGTATTTTCTTTTTCAGATTCACTATTAAGGGTTTCTCACTTTTCCAGTACACTTCAGAATTTATTTGACCAATTAAGAAGAGTGGAATTTAAACATGAATTTTCAGATACAGGCAAGGCTGCTGAAACAGGAGATTCTTTAAGAACATGTCAGATTGATGTATTTGTTTCATATTTAGTGTCTGCAATTATAAAAATAATCTTTTTACTAGCCTTTATTTTGCCTGATCAGATCTATGTAACTCTGCCATGTTTTGGCAGAGTATAGCACATTAAAAGCTTTAGAAAGTAAGTTTAAAATCTAAATGCGGAGAGGTAACCGTGACTGAATTACTCTCTTGGGAGGAAAATGCTCTTAGAGTGCCTATTGAAATCAGCATTATCATTTCAATACATGTCAAATATGAGTCATTTCCTAGTTTAGGCAAAATTTCTTTATAAATCTTTAAATCTTCTAGTTCTTTCAAGAAAAGGTTAAAGTACTTATGATTTAATGAGACTGCTTTACATCATAACTGTTTGACTATCAAGAGAAAACTTGTCCTTTCCAATTTGTGAAATCCTTTTATTTTCTGCACAAGTTTTTGAATACTTTAAAATTTATATAAAAGCAAAGAACCTGAGGCTTAAGAGCAGGGAGGTAAACATTTACTCCACACACTGTATTGTGTTGCTAAATATGAGGTGTTTTAAACTATGTTGCCTAAGTTTAGTAAAGACATGAGAAAGCAAGGAAGCATTTTCATTTAACAAATCACTTTGATCTCCCGTTTAAGGTCATCACTTACTATCTCTTAGGAGTAGTTTGTCAGCCCTAAGAAGGGATAGGAGGGGAAAGTTTGCATCAATTCTATGTATTAGAGCTTCTTGTCTATTAATTGAAATTATGTGCTGAAAATATTTAAGAGGAGGTAGTGTGTCTATATAGTCGGTGCTGTGCTTCTAATAGACAGCAGAAATAAACTCACGTTACAGTCTGTGTAATACATGAGTGGCTGTTGAAAGAACTGTCCATAGAGAGAATAAGCATAGCTCTCTTGCCAACTGTATCATCACTTAATCTACTGCGGTTGCAGGCCACTCAGATACCGCTACTGAACTTGCAGCCTTGGGGTCCTTTGATATTAGTAACTTGCTGTGCTGCATCGAGAAGTCCTACTGTGGTGCTTGCTGCTTCTTCATGGGTACTGGGATGTCAGTTGCTTGTGTTGATTTGAAAACTCTCTGTTGTTATAACTTCAGCCCCCTGGGAAACTGGGATGTTTCCTCGTTGCCTTTATCTTATCTTCATTTATACCGTCTCTTAAACTACTTCCCTTCTTGCCTGAATATCAGTTCAGGCAAGTTCTCGTATAACTGCAGATTTAGATTTGTAGTCTATCAGCTGTCTGGGAACACAAGACAAGGAGCTTCATCTGGGCCAAGATTTTAATTTCAGAGAATGCCAAAAATACAGGTTTTGTCAATACCATCTTAGTACACTTCTGGAAATTGCAGATGTTTTTTTCAGTTGTAAATGCAAATCCTACTGAAGTCTGCCCAGACTTTGTATTGTGTATGGCAGGAATGGAATTAAACCTTCAGGTTAAACTTTCGGATTGGCCTTTGTGCAGCCTCCGTTATTTGTGTGAACTCTCTCATGTGCCTCTTGCATTAACACCATTAGCATGCAGCAAAAGGAAGGTGACACAAATGGTGTGTAGGTTCTGTCAATGCAAAATCTGTAGGTGCTGGTGGCAGTCCACAGGAGGAATCTTCTGGTAAGTCTCATGTATCTTTTTGATATGGAAGCAAAAAATATTTCCTAGCTCTGAACAACTTATCAGCTTGCCTGGAAAGGAGTGAGTTCTGAGATGGAAGAGGGGAAGAGATCCTCCTGTCCACATATCTCATTCCAATACCTCAGCTCAGTGCTGTAATTTTTTGCATTTGAGGACTGCTGTGTTGGTTTGACAGTCTGTCTAGATACTTTCTTTGAGTATGGAAGAAGAGAGGTGCACAGGAACAGCTTTCTTTCAGATACATCACTGACGTGTTTTCTGACAGCCAGTGGGTTTTTGAAGCTTCTTAAGATAGACTGACTATATTGGATAGACATTGACTGACCTATTTTTAGTTTAATAATCTAATTCTTTTTTATAATTTATATTTTGGAATTGCTAGTATCTTGTGGCAATGAGTTCCTCACACGCAATTACAGCTGTACTAAACTCTTCTTTATTTTAAATCTTCTGTGTGCTAATTTCTTCTTGCCAATTTAGTTTGTCAGTTACTGTCTATTTATCATTCTCATGCTTTTTGATATTTTTATTATAGAACTTGATCACATGTTCTAATTGTTTATAAACTGAATCTCTCCTTATATTGAAGTCCTTCTGCAGTTTGGTCATCCTCTGATATCTTCTGAAACATTTGGGTTTATACTATTATAATCTTGGGGATACAAGGGTCAGAACTCCACTTGTTATTCCAGATACTTTGCACCATAAATTGTTAAACAATGAAGTTGGTTCTTCATTTCCTTCCCCAATAAGGAATGTGTTTGCTCTTTGCCATTGAACATTTTGCTTATTAGTGGATGTCCACTTACAGTAACTCCAAAACCACATTTTCTGAGCAGTGGCAGTTCAGAACTTAATGTTATGTTTACAGAATTAAGAATATTTTTCTCATGTCTACTGTCTTGTGGTTAGCACATTTAGTCTGCTACTTTATTGCCTGTTCCTTAATTTTGAGATCCTTTTGTCACTTTGGAGGAAGCTTTGACTTTTACTGTCTGGGTGTATTAACTCCATCCTCTCTCACCTCACTAGCTGCTGTTTTGCAAGCCTATGAAAAATGTTGAATAACAGAGTTTGTTGGAATTACCTGCTGATAAACTTCTCTCTTGACCATTTAACCTCTACTAAGTTTCAAAACTTTCTGTAAAGCCAGAAAGTTTTTGGGGGTGTTTGTATATATATTACATACATACACATAAATAAATATACACACACAAATATATTGCACATATACATATATAATGTCAGTTATTCCATATCTGAATAGATCTTAACTACTTCAAAGAAGTCAGAGTTTGATCTTGACTTGCCTCACAAAAGCCATGTTGCCTTTTCCAGTATATGATATTTATCCATGTGCTTTTCCAACCCATTCATCCTGTATAGACTTAATTTGATGGATTATCAGAACAATTGGTCTAAGACCTGGTCACACATCATGTCTATAATTCTGATTTCTGCATTGCTCTTTGATCTGCACAGGGCTAATTGAAAATCGTATTTTCTGTTTCTGCTCCTTTTCTGATCTCCTATTGAACTTGAAGGTGCTGTTTTTTCTTTCTGAAAAATGGGCTGAAATACCAGCTTCTGTAGTATGTTTTAATACAGTTAGCTGCATTTACATTATCAAAATTTGAATTTTATTAAGGTATAGCAGCACTTTTTCAGTGCTATGACCTGGGTAATTCCTGACATTCAGCTTCAAACATCTTGGGCTTTAAGTTTCAAAGATAAGCATGTTTTGCCACAGTCTACAAGTGTGCTTAGCTAGGACAATGGTGTTGTTTTTATATAAAGTTTTTTTGCTAAACTTGATTGGTTTGTTTCCAAATTTGGTAAAGAAGATGGCCCTATTTGGTTGTAGGATAGGCTTACCCTTCTTTGATTTTATCTATTCCAGGAAAGTGTCTCAATTCTGAATTGACCTAAATATTTTTTCCACGTGCTGTTTGTTTGACTGTGTGCAGAATCATGCAGCCTTTATTGTCTGACCCTTTGTGATACTGGCGGCATTTCAAAGAACAGTGCTGGCTTGGATCATCTGCCTCCTAAATTAAAGCCAAAATATTTTCCTGTTGAACCTCTCCTCCTTCCTTTCTGCTTGTATTTAGGTGTACCATTGCTTTTGTTTGTGCTTGTAGATGGCCTCTGTGTCTTGTGAGGTTCATCACTTGAAATCAGCATGTGATATTCAGTGGCAACATAGATAAAACTATCCATATTGCTTCTCATCTGACATTTCAGAACTGCAAGCTTCTGTTTCTTTCCACTGAAATTCTTGCCCTGAAGATTTATGCTCAGTACTTGGAGACATATGCCTTTTTCTCTTTGTAGCTTGATGACTATGCCACATGGGACTTTTGTGGTTCTTGGAGTCAGGAGTAGTCAAAAGAAAAAAAAAAAAAAACAAAACTGTTATATCTCTGAGCTTCTCTAGGTGGCCTGCTTGAGTCTTTATAGTAGATATTCTGTTTCTTCAGGTTACTACTTTTGCCTTACGCACTTGCCTCTTGTCTGAAAGGCAGAGAGTTATGTATGTAACAGGTCAGTAAACTGGATTACCACTCTTCTGCTGGATTTCTGAGTGGATTTTATTATATTTCAAGGGCTTTTATCCTTTTCTGTAAATTGTGTTTATTGGCATCCTCATCTCTGCTGTTGATTAGTGATTTCCTTGGCATTTCTGTGCCTTAACTCGAGGTTTGTATACTAAAGTGCACAGGAAACCACTATGAACTTTCTGAGCAGCCTCCCCTCGTCCTCTCCTGGCCCAACTCCAACAAAATGCGGTTGAAGGAGCTGCTGCATAAACTTTTTCATCTAGATTTTTCCAAAAATAAGCTGCCAACTATAAGCTGTCTAAACAATCCTTATAAATCAGGTTAGGTCTATGTTCACTTAATAGCACAGTTTGGATCTACTGTAAAGCTTTGCTGCTTTGCTATTTTGCTGGCAAGATGCATAGTAACTCTGGAGTAACAGTTACCAAAAAATGAACATTGACACTTAGAGTGAATTGTCAGAGTATTGAAGAGTTATATTACAAAGGAATAGTTGAATGGCCATTTCCAAAGAACTTTGGAGGGAAGAAAGGAACAGAGGAGGAGAGAAGGGCCTGAAGTAAGATTGTTGGGAGGAATATGAAAGGAATCAAAGGCAGAATTGTGTGGATCTTTGACCATGAAGAGAAACTAAGCCTAGAAAGAAAAGATGAGACTTTATTTGCAAAAATCCCTCGACTGGATACATGGAACTTTTGTGATGAGGGCAAGAATAATGGCTTTCTTCTTATGTAAATCATCACAAAAAGGACAGAGGGATGGATTTCCAGCCTTCTAGTCCCAGCATAGCTGTTCAGCTGTTGTAGTAGCAATGCATTCTTGCATTAAATTTGGGAATGACTTACAAGTTCCAGTACTGAGCAGTGCAAAGTGGTGCAGAATTCTTCACATACAATCAAGTCAAAAGACTCCAATTTAATATACAGCTGATAGTGTAATACAGGGTTAATAATTGTAGTAAGTAACAGCTTCCTTTATTTGTTTGGGTATGTGCTTATTCTTTGACTAGTGAAGCACAGAGACTTTATTCAGGAGGGATGTTTCATTTGACATCTACATCTCATCCCTAATTTACATGATTACAAGTAGTTCAGAAAAATTCAGAATCAGTGGTTGTGCTGTATTTTAAATGGAGGGGGCAGAGAAAATGTGCATTGTTATGAGATTATCTAAAATGTACTTTCAGACCTATTGTTTCAATTAATTTTGGCATGCCTATGTAACTGTTTTAGCTGCTAAAAAGGAGCTTGTCGAATCCTTAATATACTTGTCTCTTTCATGTTACTATAGTGATCGCCGGATCTTGGATCTGATTTGTTCTGTGACTTGGAGAAAATAGTCATTATGCAGCAAGAGAGCAATTGTTCTCCCTGTATTCTCAGACCTGATGAATAGGATCTTCCTGTTATATTTTATTGTTTGGAACTCATTTGCAGCACAAGAGTCACTTGTTAAACCTTTCCATGTAAAAAGAATAGACTGATTGAGGATTGAAATAGTAGCTAGAGCAAAGCTTATTTGTTAATTACTCCAGGTTTTAAGAGAATCTGTATTTGGGATTTTGAGCTCTCTGGTTCTCTTTGCCACTGCCCTGCTCAGATACATTTATTCTGTCCTGAGGCATTAGTAATGGGTTGATAGAGCTCTACTGACATAGGCAATAAAGAATATTTATCATTGGTACGGTGCCGGTTGGGGTAGAAAGTGGCAGAGCTGTAGTTAAGTTTTAATATTAACCTCATGCTACTGAAATACTGGTGAACTGCCTGCCAAAAAAAGATTAAATGAAAATTGTCAATCAAGAATTGGAATGCATACTGTGTAGCAGAAGGATCTCTAATCTCTGATTCAACTGTTTATTTTGAAACTGTTTACTTTTTAAACTACTAATTCTTTAAAAATACAAACCATTTCAAAAAGCTGTCTCTTTTTGCATTGGTCTTTCTTTGTCTTTGGCCTTGTTTATCAGATAATTGACAAAAAGTTTTTAACACAGTGCTAAATTACGCCGTCCAAAAAAAAATGACATGATTCTTATTTTGGATCCTCTGCTTTCTGGTACTTGTGGTTTTGCGTCTTGGAAGGCTTTATTAATAAGATAGCTATTAGTTTTTCTTAAGCAAGTAAACCACCTTATGGTCTGCATTCCAGCTTCATTCTGATTTCATTGTTTGGGGTCAAAAATTTGTATTAATATACAGCTTGTTCTTGAACAGTTAGTTGTTTTAGGAATACACCAGGGTTCCATCTTATTCTTTCCTTTATCTCCCCTCCCTTTTTTAAAATTTACATTGTTCTTCAGAGAATTCAAGCTGCACTAGTGGATCTATGCACAAAAAGGAATACTTGTATTGAAGGAAAACCATTTCCCATTGAGAAGGGATTAACATTGTAGGAGACAGTGAAAAAGAAAAGTAAAGGAGGGCAAAGAGAAAAGCTAAATATCTTTTATACAAATGCTAGAAGCATATGTAATAAGACTTCTGAATTGAGTGACATGTTTTCAAGGATAAGAAAGATATTATTGGAATAAGAGAGACAACCAAGAAAATGAAGGGGGATTTAAAGTGCCAAGATACACAGTTTTAGTGGAGGGAGAGCTAATATAAAGCTG
Organism: Merops nubicus; assembly: GCF_000691845.1. Classification (NCBI taxonomy): domain Eukaryota; kingdom Metazoa; phylum Chordata; class Aves; order Coraciiformes; family Meropidae; genus Merops; species Merops nubicus. The sequence continues at coordinate 291,255 of NW_008607560.1, read as the reverse complement.
GAAAAGATGTAACAATATTGCTGAGGGATGATCTGCGGTAGGAAACACTCCTGCTCTCCCTCCACTTCCCCCTTTTTTTTTTTAAAAAAAAAAAAGGAAAAAAAACCCAAACCAAAACAAAACAACCTGAGTTCAGTAGTTTGCATACAAGGTGAGGACGATTGTAGTTGTGATTCTTGGCTGTTGCATTAGACTTGTAAGTGGTCAGGAAAAAAAAAGCCCAAGCAATAAAAATATTTGAGACCTAAAATGGGTCCCTAAGAAACCCAGAACTTTGAAGAATGCTGGGATGTTGAGGAGGACAGAGTAGGAAAAGAGATTGTTAGAGATCAGTTAGGATATTGACTGTGTTAAAACTACAAATGAGGGCACGTTTCCACTGTTGCTGTAAGATTGTTGCCTTTACACTGTTATTATTGAAACAGTATAGAATATTGTCACTGTTATCTTGGAAAGACTGCAACTATAAATCTGTATACGGAGATAAGAAAACAAATAAAATGATCATAAAATCATGACATTTGAAATCTTTGTGAGGTAAGGTTGTGTGCTAAATGGAGGAAGCAGCCCTAAAGTTATTGATTTTAGCAAACCTAACTTTGAAGGAAAGCAAAATGCTCCTGGGATTTTTGCCTGCAATCCTGTGATGAATGGGAAATCCACTCCACACAAGTAGAGAGTACATAGTGTATTAAACGCGTAGAAAGGCTGCAATTAAAATTCATCCCAGTTAAGTCAAGAAAAGGAAAGGCCGATATGGGCCTGAGGCAAAAGAAGGAAAGGCAAAGAGACAACTTGCCCCTCCTGACCTTATGCTTTTTCCTTCCCCTTCGCTGTTCTTTACCGTTTCTTCTACTGTCCCTTTATCCTCTCCAGCCCTTCTGTTTTAAGACAGTTCTGTCGCTTGTGGTCCCCTGATGAGGTTTCTTCTTCAAGTCTCTGGTTTTTGTATACTGGATTTCTCAGAGCACAGGCATAACTGTTCAGAGTGCTCATAATAAACTGGGTGTGAGTCTCTCTCCCCCGGCCCCCTGATACTTACACTGTGCATCCCCTCAAACATAGCTGCAAGTTATATGCAGTTGACATATTGCCTCTTCCCCAAATTTCTTTGTCTGTTTGTGGCTCTGGGATAACTTCTATTCACTGTATGATGAGGGAAGGAATGAGGCAACAAGAGCTGGAGAGGGCAAGCAGGTGGGTACCTAAGAACTTATGTAGGCAGTGAGGCTATATGAAAATTTTTAGAACATCAATGCGTCATGCTGGACCATCTACCACTGAAATAGTTGAAGTTCTGTGAGAGAGAAGGGTCAAACAAGCATGTAGATGGTTGCAGGTGGTGTGTTTCTTTTGTGCAAAGCTGGGTCACAAATCATGTCTTCTTTTGGGACCCAGTATGTAAGATGCTTTATAGTCCAACATTCCATATATATACATTATCAGACACCTTGTTTAAAGGTGCAAAAGGCAACTGTGAGGAAGAAAGTAAATTTAACAAATTTGAGGTCTGAATCTCAGCAGGTGTAAAGTGGCATTGCTGAAGCTGATGGCAGTTTATAGGAGCTCAAGATCTGGCTCTTAACTAAAGCAAACAGTTTGAACAAATTGCGAGCTGGAATTTTATTTTTGAAAGGTGAACAAAGATGATAATGGCAAAAGTGGATTTCAGAGAAAGATTTAATGGGACGGTGATGAAATATCGAGTGGTCTTTTTCTGTCAGTCAATCTGTATTCTCTCTTTTTCTTTTAAGTCACGGTGATTTGTTAACTGCAGAAATTGGGAACAGGCAGAGAGGATGACCATGTGGTCTTATGGAATCCAGCTGATGACCAGTTTCTGAAAATGGTATGAGGGATCATAAAGTTTAGTTCCATGTGTATTTGGATGATAGCTGCATCTATATTTAAAGCTTTCTGTCACTGAAACGCTCTTGGTGTTGTCAGATGTCTATTGGACTGGATGAGCTGCAACTTCTTGCAATTGAATGTCAATAAGACCAAAGCAATTTTGGTTGATTCATAGCACCAGCTTAAGCATATTCACTTGCACAGATTACATTTGACAGATAGTTACCTTCAGCTGAACTCTGTGGTTAGAAGCCTTGGAATACTCTTGACAGTGAGCTTAGAGCTGATGCCTTATGTTTATTTCATATCCTGTTTTTACCTTCCTAATACTGCATGTGTATGTCTACATTTAAATACATTCACAGCTGAAGTACTAGTCAGTCCACTTGTTATCTCTGGACAGAATGTTGTGATGAGTCAATTTTAGTATTTAAAGAATAGGTTTTTTTCCCATTTAGGCAGTTTTAATTTCAAAAGCCATCTAATTTAGGCTTTTTTTATTTTTTATCAGGAATTCCTGGAAAAGTGTCTGTCAAATTCTAACAGTACGAGTAAAAGAAAGAAAAAAAACAAAAACAAAAAAAAACCCTAGAGGATAAAACCAAATATGAAATGTTTTTCTGGTATTCTACCAGTCTGCTGACCTATGGAAAAATATATCCAACACAGGTGATCCTACCCTGGTACCTTAGTGAAAGTTAAAATCCTCTGATTCTGCGATAAGATTGTGCACAGTGTCATCAAATACTAAAGTGTGTAACAGTAAAAAGTAGTCTGGGTTAAGATACAGTTTAAGACACTGATTTGGTTAGTTGATCCTGCCTACGGTAAACTTACGAATATTAAAACTTCATTTGGAGCATGCTGAAAATAATTAAACTTTTGAATTATTTCAAAGCACTTTCTTTTCAGGCTCCTAGTCAGCTTAAGGGAGCACACCCATTTTGAAAAAAATATCAGTGACTTGGTGCCAAATGCTTTGTGCGTATACTGTTTCCACTCACAACTTAATTTCCTGTTTTTAAAGGCCAAAGGTGATTTTCCTGTAAAGCTTAAGGAGGTGCTAAAAGGGAGACTTTGTAGTGTTTACTTCTCTCAGTGAAGAACAGGAATGCTACATCCTTTAATTTTGATATGAATGAACTACAATTAAATTACTTAATTAGAACATTTGTAGCTGTGTATTTCAACTATACTGTCACTCTTTGGTGAGAGGGCAGAGTTGACTTTATATTTTTGCCTATGGTTAGATAATGAATTTCAGCCTAGAGCTGGGTTGGGAGAACTTCCATCTAAAAATGACATGGTTGGTAGTGAAGGAAACTTCCCTAACCATGAATGCTAACTGAAGCACCTTATTTTTTATGAAATCATCATAATAAAGTCCCTGACCATGCTGTTAAGTCAGTGGTTGCAATGAATGGCCCCAAGCTGCCTCTCTTTTCTTCCTTTAAAATGCTCTGTGGCTTGACAACCACAGATGTGTAGGAAGCATCACACTGAAACCTACATAGATGCCAGGGTTGCAGCTTGGCTCTATCTCCTTGTGCTCTTTTCCTTCATGCTTGCAACCAAGTTGCTTCAAAAGTTTGAAAAACAGAGGGGTGCCTGGGAGTTTTGTATTTGTTCAGAGGTGCAGAGTTCTTACATCTTGAAAACTTCATTTTTAACACATGAGGTTAGTATAGGATTTGAGTATAGAAGCACAAGAATTTAGAAATGTGAATAAAGTAATATAATGATAGCAGGTGAAATTTTATTACATATGTATCTTCTGAATTTGCTATAAGATAGTGGGCAAAAAAAAAATCTAAAAAGAACATAGCAGATTTAAAGTAACTGTAATGGCTACGTAATGTAGTAACCCTTTTCTCCTGTATGTGGTAAGAAGGAGATATGGATTTGAAATCAAGATGAGGTTCTGGCTGCAGCAGCATTAAGTTCTCTGCAAAACTCATTAGAAACTTCTTTTACTGGTATAGAAGGTGCCATTGTTTGTCAAATATTATGCAGATAAATTATCTGGATATAATTCTTTCATTTTCACACCCCTCCCTCCTAGTTATTAGAATCTTTTGGGGGCTGTTTGAGAACAAGACCACAGACAAATATCTCCTGACATATTCTTGTTCTCTTATGTTTGTTACACAAATTCAGTATCTCTAGCCATTGTTTAGATCTGCCAAGTTCCCTCTGTGTTGTCTTAATTTTCGTTCAAAATAGAAAAATTCAAATCCAAAGAGCAATTTGAACTCTTTATTTTAGGGTTCTAAGCTTTGGTTGGGGGGGGGGAAAGGAGGGAGGAATAAAAAGGAATACAGGGGATTTCAGTGTCTGTAAGACATCTGCCCAGACATCCCTAGCAAGAATGTCCTCACTGCCAAAATGTACCTGCACTACAGAAATGTATGGGAGCGCTTATGCTTGAATTATCCATCCAGCTAAGGTTTTAAATTTGGGTTAGGCTGCATGTGATATGTCATAAGGAGAGAGAAGCAATGTAAGCCTGTCCGAGCAGGCCCTGCACCAGTGCTGGTGAGCAATGAGTGGAGTAGGAGGTGGTTGTGTGGCGTGGAATCCTGATGCATCCACAGAGGTGAAGCTGTGGAAGGTACCAGACCCCTTCATTTTCTAAAGCAGTCAGAAGGTGGCTGACACATTACCTGAAAGCTTGGGAGGAATAAAGAAACATTTGTTTTGTTCCCTGCTTACAAAAACAAAACAAAACAACAACAACCAAACAAACAAAAAAAAACAAATGCCAAAAAACCCCACCAACTACATGTAAGCTTAGTAGATGAAAAAGAAGAAACAAAAATCACTAGAATAATGCAAAATAAGGCAGAATGGGAGCGTTGGAAAGGAGTTTTGAGACAGGTGTTCAAGATGTGTAAATTCTGCAATTTGAGTGAAGGAAAGTGTTGAATTGCGGCAGAAAGTTTTCTGCTACTTCTGATATGTCAATTGAGGTGCACATAGACACCTAGGTTTAAAAAAAATGTGTAAATGCAGCATTGTGGCTTTTAGTTGCTAGCTTTGCTTAAATCACAGCTGATAGTAAACTTGGATTCATGCTAATGGTTTCATCCTATTTTTCCCCAAATTCCATTTGTCCACTTAGTGTCACCTAAGTCTTTATCACTGACCTTTCACTTTTAAAGAAATTTACTTTCTAAATACTAAAGCTCTGTGGAAGATTTTGTAACTGCATCTTCAGCAACATTTGCAATGATGCAAAAAAAATGCCAAAATACCTACCTGCGTGCATCTCGTCTCTTTGATATGCCAAACCCCTTTACTGTATCTTTTATTAACCATTGTGCTTCTGTTTCATGCCTGCTTTCCACAGAGTTGAAGTGTGAACCCTCACGTTCTGCAGTGGTAGAATGAGCTGTATATCTTTATATGAGCAGGCAAAAAGAGCATATTTAGACAGGTTGAAGGTGAAAAAGATTTTTATGCTCAAGTATCTGATTAGACCATTATAGCAGCATCACTAATTCCCTTCCTTTCATCTATTGTCTTCTCTCATATGTTGTCATCAGTGACCACTGTTGATTTGTTGACTCTATTAAAGTATTCAAGGAAGCCACAGGCCTGTCATTTTGGTCATAACCTTAATCTGTTTTCTCACCTTGGGAGAAAATGTGTTAATACACTGTCTGTTTCTATAGAATAAACTCATTGAAAAAGTTCCTTATGGAACAAATCTGCAATACATTTAGAAGTAAAAAAAGTTTTTCTGAATCTTGATTATTTTAACAGATAACAAACTATATTTTGGTAGCAAATTTATAAGAACTATAAGAAATTAAGAGACAGTAAGCAACTGTAATGGTATGTTGTGTAGTGATTTTTAGAGCTGCAACTTCTGATTCCTCATAATCTCAGGTTCCTCATTATTTCTGAATAAGTAAATAATTTATGCTAACTTGCTTTCATTTACATCTCTGTAAAGCCTGTATAACTTTATTGATTATGGTGTTGCTTTAGCTTTTATAGCAGCTATGGGGAGGGGTCATTCTGCCAATGTGTTGATCTGGAAAATAAATGGAACATTTCTTTTATGACTTAAAGTAAATTATATAGCTGCCTAATTGCTCTTCATAAAACACTTTAAAAATCTTCATATTGTATATCACCTTCTTTTTAATAACAAAATTATTTCTATTCATAAGAAGCTTCTTACTGTGCAAACAGATCTTATTTAACAGATAAACTAATAGAGATTTGTTTGAGTTTTCTTACAGTCTATTTTTTGTTCACTTATTTGAAGGAGAATTTACTTGTTTTCTCATATTTGAGAAACAGGTTTTGTTTTAGTTTGTATTTATTTTTTAAAAGTAGTTTGCATCATTGCAGCTAGCTAAATTTGCATGTTTAACTTAAAAACTAACTTACGCTATTTTTTTTTTTTTAAATTGTAGTTTGCAGATAGTTGATATTTGGAAGAATCTTGTTCAGTCTGGTGCATCTCACAGATGCCTAAACTGCTTCTTTATCATCTTATTTTAAAATAGTGGTGTACTGGAATGTATTGCATTTCCTAGTATTTATCTGAAGAGGAGTTTTTGGTCCTTGTCCTTGTTTTGTATCAGTCATTTCTGTCCCTGTCATCTGAGACTGTCTTTGATGGTGTAAATAGCCTGAAGAGCTGAAGTTTACAGTTGAAGTGTTTGCCATCATTAAGTTGGCTGGATAACTAAATAGGCCAGGGTTGGTATCTGTTGGCTTGAATGACTGGGGAAGATTTTTTTTTCCCTCCTTCTTTCTTTTTTAGTGCCAGAGTTCACTGTACTGTAGATCTCCTCATTTATGGCTTGCAAATCTGGGAAGAAATCCATCTGGTTTCTTCATCTGTCTTGACAGACTCTGTGATCTAGTTATTAGAACAATGGATGATGAGAAGAAACTTTAAGTTGTATTTTAATGGTTACTAGAATATGTGATGATTAAGAGTAAAAAGGATATATATTTAACCAGTAGGAGAGACTAATGTTATTTTGAAAAAAATCCCCTTAATTTATCTGTAATGTTTTATGTATCTGTCCTATTGCATTAAATACTGGAATAGGAAAGATAACCTGAAGGGAAAAATAGTGCTTCCTAAAAAATAGGTACATCTTTGAAGCATATAATTACATAGTCTAAGACATTTGGGGAAGAGACTACTGCATCTGTTGGTTATATGTCATTTGGCACATTTCTCATTTGTGATCTTGAACTCTGCTATGATATATTTGGGCATTCTTTATTATTTTTAGTGTGACATAAAGGATTCTTTTCCATATCTCTCTTATTTATTAGAAATAATTTTGCACAAGATATGTAGGTAGGATTAACATTAGGGCTTACTTTTAATGGAAAAATCTTACTGATGTAAAAAGATAATAGCGTCCACTGAAGAATTCATTTACTTCATTTATTTTGACTGAAATGATGCAATTCGGTTTTACATGGAAGAGACTAAAATTGTCTCAGTTGCCTTTCTATATATATAGAAGAACATTTTGATGACAGGATGACTAATGTTTGAATAAAACTAATACATTGCTTAAATGTGCCAGATACCACACATATATATTGTGATGTAATATCTGTATGTTATTCTGTGAAAACCAAAAGTTTGTAGTTTGAGATTTTGGAATTCTTCCAAGTTTGTTTTGGCTTGGAAAGTGCCACTGTAGCTCAAAAAAAAAAAAAAAAAAAGTATTAGCTGAGTCTTTTACTTGATACCCAAAATGTGTTCTGCCTCTGTGTTAATGGAGAGGAATATTAGGCTTTTTTTGAAAAGCACATTGATAATTTTTATTGAAATAGTAAATATTTTTATTATACCTGTTACACCATTAGTTTATACTTGTTATACTATTTATTTATATATCTATTGTACCATTATACTCTATACTTGTAGATAGCACTAAAGTTCAAGGCTTACAAACAAAAAAAAAAAGATAAAAAATAAAAAAACCCATGGTATTCTAGAATCAATCTATACAGCGTATGCTTATGGGAGAAATACAACTTTTTGTCTTCAAGGACTGCTATAGAAAATCATGCAAAGAAATCTATGGAAAGCTGCTAAATGTATAGAAACATATTGGCTGGGTAATGGTGGTTTAAGGTTTGAAGAGTATTGAGAAGCAGCATTGTACATGCTTACCATGCTCCTATCTGCTCCCCTACTTCTGTTTTTGCCATAGTTAATCCCTTAGTCTTAGCTAAAACAACTGCTCTGAAGTGCTGTCTTCGGTTGTGAAGCTTTTTTTTTTTTTGCCATGCAGATTGCTGCAATATAGTGGACGTTTCTGTTAGCAGTTAATACGTGAAAATACTGTCTTTTATTTACCTGACAGCTCTGCCTGATCCACACCAAGTGGTAACATTCACATTAAATTTCATTGTTGTTTTCATAGGTGAGGTCTGAGTAGCATGGATTTTTAGGTGAGAAAATAAACAGTTGTAATGCTTTTCTTTTCCTATCTCATTTTAAAAGCAATAACTTGTGCTTCAGTGTGTCCTTCTTCATTCTGTGGTACAGTGACCTGTAGGGAAGGGAATTTTTCCTAGGTAGATAGTGATTTGATTTTGTGTTGCTGGCTTTTTGGTACTGGAGGACCATAAGAGCATCATTAGGGATGCACTGATGGAACATGCCTATCAGCTCATTGGCCCAGCACCTCTCATCTTGGAAGCTCTTCTGGATCCTAACAAGAATGCTATTAGAGGGAAGATTATGAATATCTTTCACCGTCTCAGTTCACCGTCAAATGGATTTTCCATTGCTTGGAAATGGTATTAGGCTCTGCATTGGCAGAGGCTAAAGTAGTTGCAAAGTGAATTTATCTTAGTGACTAATCCTTGCCACCTCCCTCTGAGGTGATTTGCTAAGTATCTGACAGATGGGGAAGCACAGGAGGGAGAGGTGGTTTCAGAGCTGGGATTAGACTGCTAATGTCCAAGGCTTCTGGCCCTGTCCTCTGCACAATCATGGGTCCAGCCTTTCCTACTCATCTTCTGTTACTCTCTTGGGGTAAATTCCTATGGAATGTTTTTAATAAAGACAACAGGGGCATAATTCTGTTGTCCTAGTGAGGAGTGAAATTCATCTTTTATTTCTGTGGTATTGTATGCAATGTAATGCTAACGGTCAGGAGACCTGAAATAACCACATCAAAGAGTGGATTCGGTGCCAGCCTTCCTTCTTATTTAGCTTAGTCCAAACTAACACCAAACTTCAAGACATTCCTCTCCTCCCACAGTGGAGAGCTGCTGGGATTTTTTTTATACCACACATGGTTTCCCTCCTACATTTTCCTCCCATGTCAGATATTCATACCCCCTTTAATAACCAGCAGGGGGATCATTACATTGAGCTACTGCCAAATGCATAATGACTGCTGCCTTTGCCTTACACAGTCACTGCACTACTGATAACCAATTCAGCATTGTAAAGTGCTTAGGGCTACCTTGGGGATGTGCTATATTAAACCCAACTATTCTAAATCCTATTTAATACAAAGAGATTTGGGGGGGGGAGGGGGAGGGAGTTTTACAATTGTCGCTAGTCACCTATTTTCAACAAGTAAAAATACCTGGTCAGTTAAGGGCCCAATTCTGTCACTCTTAAGTCATAGATAGTCAAAGTGGTTTTAGTAGGGGGTGCATGAAGGCGAGTGAGCACTCTGCTTGCCCCTGGGGGAGGCAGAATTGGGTCCTGTATGAGCTGGGGCTGAGAGGGTAAGTTTGCAAGGTGCCGTTGGGGGTGGGAGCACCCATTTCTGAATTCGCTTACAAGTCTTTTTACAGTGAAAACAGGAAAGCAGAAACATGCTTCATATCTGACTGAAAATAAAGGTACTCTAAACTTGTAAAAGACAACATTTTTATTTGAATGATATGACAGAGCTGCCACAGGAGTGTTACCTGCTATAAAGAAAGCTTAAGAATTATTACCTTTATTAGACCAGTGACACTGAGCTTTAGCCATACATTTCTAACTTCTGTCCCTCTACAGAGACAATTTTCTTTTCTTAAATAAACTGTCATGCTAGTGTTAATATATTGTTGGCTCCCTCATACTCTGAGAATACTGCTGATATAAAACATGTATATGTTAGATTGGTAATAGTATCTTTAGTGTAGCTGACTAGAACAAATGTGTTTCCCTCATGGCTGTGCTAATGTGATAAAGGAAAATTGGCTGTTCATCAGCTTTTGGCTGGGTAAAGACAGTAGAGATGGAACCACATTCTTTTTTATGCATTAATACCACTGAGAACTTTTCACTAGTTATATTTCATGTGCAGGCGTGTTGTGCAAAGATGTTGTAAAACATGAGATAATGCTACAAATAACAAAGTAGAAAAGCCTGTATCTTTTATGGTGATAACAGTCAAACACCGAATGACAGTAACAGGCTGTAAAAAATGTGATGCAGAAAAAAAAAAAATGCAATGTAACCACCATATACACATATAGTTAGGCTCTTGCAAATAGGGCATCAGATGTTTAGAGGGCTTTGAATTAAGATGAAATAAAAAACTGTTGTATTTAGGTCATTGATGTGTCAACACAGAAGATAATTTAAAATGGAGAGATGTATTTTGAGCAGTGAAACTCATATGCAATAACTTTTTGAACAAATCTCAAGGCTTAGTAATTATGATAATAGACTTCAAATTTCCATCAGTGGAAGGGCAATAAATATCCCTGTCTAAATTTGGGAAATATTGAGTGAAACTGGAAATGGCAATAAAGCTCAGCATGCATGTGTATGTTTCAAAGTGCTGTTTAAGGGGAAAAATTCATCTGTGCAAGTTTGTGCGAAGCCTGAATAAAAAAAAATATCCAAACAAAACCCTCCTTCTCATTTTATGTTTTCTTTCTTAAAATACTGATAGACTCATGTTGCCTGAGGCACTGATGCTGATCATCTGAGCTCAGATTTATAGATAATTGTGTCCGTTTATCTTGATCTGAAATTTGAAGGACTTTAATGGTGGAATAGCATAGTGAGTGCTTATATGGTGTTTTTCAAAATGATATTTTTTTCAGGTTCTGTCTTTTTTCTTTGCAATGAAATATTTTGGCTTGTAAACCTTCTGTTTGTCCTCACATGTATAGCATTTGTACAGAAGCAATTATTCCAGGGTTATTTTATTTTGATTAGTGTGGGTATCAAGACAGGCTAAAGCACACTAGTTTTATTTGGTCTCTGTAGACACGATTCACCAGGCACCCATATCACAAATGAAAATAACATTCCGTAAATTGGCAACAACAAAACAATATTTCAAACTCTGAAGGCTACAAAGCTGTCATGTGAAATAAGCCTTGTGCAAGCTGAATATTGCTAAAAATCAAGTAATTTTAGGATTTTCAAATAAATCACTTTCTCAAACAAATGAGATAGTTTATTCAGTAGTGTTCAGCAGAGTTCAAAAGTTTTGAGTAAACTGAAGTTAGTTTCTATAATTAACTTTGTTAATGAGAAGCTGACTACAGCCACAACGTGTCCAATTTTCATTTTTGCGTGTCCCTATATTTTTTTAAATGAATATTGAATTTCATAGAATATAAGGCTGAAAGGCACTCCCATATTATTGAACTTTTTCTAATTTTATGTAATATAAACATGAGGATATTTAATGCAAAAAAAGTACTTTTTAAAAGCTCAGCATCTTGTGACTTTGTGGAGCTGGGAGAATGCCATAAAGTATTTCTATGAATGTTAGCTCAAGTTTAAAATGAATTGGCAGGGAAGGGAACACTTGCAGAAAACAGTACCCTGGGGTGCTGGTTGAGTGCATATTCCTAGCCAAGGGTTCCCTTGATGTAAGAGAATTACCCACTGGGTGTATAGCAGACATAGCCAGTTCCTATACTGTTCCCTTCAGCCCTTGTAGAAAGAAACATGCTGGGGTTAGGGAGGCATTTTGGAGGGGTGTTACAGGCCTGGCTGAAACGTGCTGTGTTTGGTTATCCTGAGTATGGTATATAGCCCCTGGAGGCCTCTTTGAACTGACGTGCAAGAGAAGAGCTCTGACAGCTGTAACATGTGCCCATGGCCTGAAGTGGAGATGTAGCTGTAACCAGCCTTGTACCTTGTGAAACAGACCCAACCTTCTTCTTTTCCTCTCTTCTGCTTCCCTGACAGATCACTGTACTATAGTTTCTTCTTTGATTTAACAATTTTGTACTCTGTGCGTCTGGGTGATGTCTTAGCTGGATTGTTAATGGACGTACAGAAAAGAGGTAACTACTCTCAGCAGGCACTAAAAATAAAGACACACAGCAAATAGATTGAAGTAACTTTAATGGTTAATCTGTGATAGATGCAACAGGTAGAGAAATTAAAGTGACTGCATAATGAAGCATGTGTTTGCCCCTTTATATTGATTCTGTAGGTGTATCAGAGCAGAATTAGTTTCTTCCTGAATGGCTGTGAAGATGACAACACACCTTTTGATTCAAGGATTCTTGTGGGAACATTTGCAGATCCTGATGTTGATGGTACACTGCAAATTGGACAAAGCATCACAGGTAAATCCTGTAGTATTTTAGTGGAATGCACTGGAAAATTCAAAAATAAGCTGTGCAAGATCTGGTTAAACATGTGTGAGTCATTTTAAGTTATCTATGTGCTGAGAAGTAATATCTTCCTGTAGGAGAAAATTCCTATTGTACATTTAGCTTTCTCAAAGGGGTGGCTGAAAGATAGACGTTTGGTAGATCATCCTGTAGAATCACGATTTATTCCATGTTACTGCATATGGGTAGGTTTTCCTGCATTCTCCAAAACAGCTATGTAAAATGACATAATCCATTAATTTACAATCATAGTTTTTCTGAGTAAATATGTGAAACTATTTCAGAATGGGGTTGTGCATGGCCACTAGACTACACTCTGCTCCAGAGTCAGGAACAGGGCTGAAGATTTCTGGCTGTGCTTGGTCTTCAGTTCTATCAATACTCATGTAAACCACTAGCAGAATGAGAATCTGTCAGCCTCTAGTAATACCTGATAGCATTACTCTTCATCAACATCTAAACTTTTATATGTACTACACTATGACATGGTCACTGCAGAACAGCTGGGGGATGTTTTGTGGTTCTCCACAAATTCTTGGCTCTGCAGATATAAGAACACTGACTATTGCTTTCCAGGAACAAGCACAATTTGAAGCTAACTCCTAAATATAACTATATATCGCTTAAAAATCTTTATTGTGCTCTTGGCCAAGAAAGTAATTCTGTGCTCCTTTCTTAAAGCTTGTATTTGGAAAAGTTTTGTTCTAGTTCTGAATAGTGGATAACTAATAAACGTATAAAAGAAAGGAATATTTGAAAATGCTTTTTATCTTTATTGTATAAATTGATAGGTACAGTTGTACCTACTGTATGTCTTCTCTAATTAGAGGTGGCACATGGACTGGCTCATTACTTCTGTCTAATGAGCCGATCCTCGTGCCACCTCTCTAATCAGAAAAGAGATAGGTACAAAATGTTCCTATAAAGTTATTATAAATCATTCTTTTTTAAAAAAAAAAAAAAAAAAATAAAATTAAGTCACTGCCCCTTATAGTTTTGTCCAGGTCCAAGATGGTTTCATTCAGGAGGGGTAATTGTGCAAGAGAGGTCTCTGAGCGCTGAATTAACGGTGCTGTCATGGAGTGCAAAGCTTTCTTCTGCTTAACAGATTACTTATTTATAGTATATTTTCTTAGGTTTAGAGCAATTTGTTGGAAGAATGCAAGATTTTCGATTTTACCCAGTGGCTCTTACAAACAGGTAAAGAATTTATATATTTTATTAAAGTATAAGAGTATGATGAAAAGAAAGAACAGGTAACAATATGCTTATTTCCCAAAGTATAATGCTTTTCAGATTTCTTCTTTAGGTAATTGTTTATGATGACACAGCCTACTGAACTTTGTTTCAAAGATTACTTTTTAACTTAAGATTTTTTAGATTAAATAAACAACTTAATGTGTTTTGCCTTTGAACTATTCCTTAAGTATAGGTAGTTCATTTGGTTTTACACGTTGTATATATGTGGTGAAACTCAACACTCAGTGATAAATTTGTACTTTGTTATTGTTGTCCCTGTTACAGCCTGACAGTGTTTTACAGCCAGTAGATCCAGTTGCTAGATTCCAGTGCTTATAAACTGTCTAGGTATTATCAACTCATCCTAATTCTGACATAATACTAGTGTGTGCTGATAAACTTAGTCCTGCTGGATGAGACTTGCCAAGCTATCCCAGAGCTCCATGTAAACTGCAGGGTGAGGAAGGAAGCATAGCAGACCAGCCCAGTTTAGACTACTCAAATACCAGTGATTCAAATGAAGAGGACCAGCACGGTATCAGCTGTCTATGTCGGTACCCCCCATACTACACACACCCCTCAAGCCCGGGGTGCTATTGTCTTAACTGTTTACTGCTTTCTGTATTAGATTTTTACTACAAGCTGTCAATGACTTCAGTAGTTCAGCCCACATAGCCCTGGGCAATTGCTTTGGCTTCCTCCATTCCTGAGGCCAAATTAGGGTTGCCACTGCAATTTCTGTTGCCCTCCAGCCTCCCTTCCTAGTACATTACAAAGAAATGTTACCTTTGTTATCCAGCTCATGCTGGATTAATCTAGTCAATTCAAGCTGGTCAGAAGTAGTCAGGTCCTATTTGTCTGTGTGGTGCTTCTGGGTAGACTACATGCAATGACACTCATGACTGCAGACCTTAAGGCTACTTAGTGATACTCTTTCAATAAGATGTAAAGTAGTTTCCTGGGAGCTTGGCTGTCTGCAGGACATTATGATGAACTAAGCTCCTGTGAATTTGAAGTATTCATGTGAATCTGAATTCCAAGTTGTATGAAAATCAAGTTGGTTGTGTTCCTTCAGAGTAATGCTTGTCAAATCATTTGAACTACAATTTAAGTCAGTGAAATGAATAGTTTGTGTTGTGTTTTTTTGTTTGTTTTTTTTTTTTGTTTTGTTTTTTTTTTTCTAAACTAAATGTTGTGACCTAATGATGTCTTTGTAGATGTGCACAAATAACGTGGTGGAAAATATTTATTGGGGAAAAGCTGTGAAGGAAAGTCTTGCCTGTGTGATGATTAATTTAAGTCTGTGGCTATCTAAAAGGTGCTATTAACTTTAGGTTCTGTGGAATTTGTAGTGACAGGTAGCAAGTATTTATTTGCTTAATAAGTAGACAAAAATTATGTTCTTGCTGATAAAGCAGCAAAAAGGAGAAAGTAAGAATTTTTTAATTTAAAAGCTCAGTATCTTCTAGGCTCACAAAATCCTTCTTTTACACCAGATGTGACAGATAAAGGTCTAGGTCACCTGTCCATGTTGTTCATGCATCTATTTGCTTGCCTACCTACCTGTTTCAGTTGCTGATGTTAGAGGGAACTGAAGTGATTCAATGGCTTTGACATGGGCTGTAAGAAGCAACTAGAATGATCACAGACTGGGTCAGCTAAAAAAGTGGGTGTTTGTATTAAAGTTAGTTAAAATTGAAAATATTTCTATCCAATTTTTCTAAGGTGCAATGTGACATTGCTCAAGCTGGTCTTTTTGGAGGATGTGACTGCAAACATTCCATTTATCTGCAGTATGTCAGTGCTATGGTATGCTCCAGATCCCTGATTGGAGTCAAACACAGTGCTGTAATAAAATGTCAAGAGTTTTCTTTCTCTGTGCATGTAGGGCTGTATTCATCCTTAGGTACTCCAACAAGGAGCTCATTTACCTTGGCTCCATATGTTTGTGTAGCAATGAAAGCAACTCCAGAGTGCTTCTTCACAGACACCTTCTGAAGGTGCCTGCTGCTTACTGTTGATTACATAGGGACCCTGGGTGTCCTGATTTCTAGCTGATTGCCCTATTTCTGTGAGATGAAACCAGACCTTTAGGGCTTCTACAATAATCTAGGCTGAATTTTGTTTGATCTATGAGCCTAGAGGTAAAAAGTGGCACTTGTCCTTTTTTATTGTGTATGTAAATACTCTTTTATATGCTGTGACAGAGACATTTTGGAAGTATTCTCTGGAAAATTTCCTCGTCTGCATACCCAGTCCGAGTGCCGCTGCCCTGGAAGTCATCCCCGGGTGCACCCATTGATACAGAGGTACTGCATCCCTAATGGTGCAGATGACACCACTAACGACAGGGTCCTCAGGTTGGACGCGGAAGCTCATCCTCTCTGTTACATCAATGATGATGACATTGGGACTACGTGGATTTCGTCTGTGTTTGCTAATACTGCAGGTCTGGATCGTGGTGTTTCAATCACAATAGATTTACAAAATGGACAATATCAGGTAATGTGAAAGCAACATTTGCTATTTATTCAATCAAAACTAGGAAAATATTTTTTTTAGACATTTCATTATGATTCTGAAGAAATGAATCCTTATAATTCATAGAATCATAGAATCATTTAGATTGGAAGGGACCTCCAAGATCATCAAGTCCAACCATTGAGCCATTAGGGCTCTAAAGTCCTCTGCTAAAACAGATCAGAATCTGTCAGGGTTGGAAGGGACCACAAGGATCACCCACTTTCAACCCCTCTGCCATGAGCAGGGACACCTCCCACTAGACCAGGCTGCCCAGAGCCTCATCCAGCCTGGCCTTAAAGACCCCCAGGGATGGGGCCTCAACCACATCCCTGGGCAACCCATTCCAGGGCAAGTTGTTAACCTCAGAGGACCACCAAGAAAACTTCCTCCATCAGCATGAAACAATGCAAAGGGCGACAGAATGCATTTATGGTTCTTGTCCATCTCTTCTGCTGTGCCTTGTGTTACTGTTGTAACAAGCAGTAATCTAAAATAGATATACCAGAGTGGATACCCTCTGTGAGGACACTAATATTTGGAAATTGGTTGCTCTTTTAACTCCACTTTAAAATTTCAAATTTAATTTTAATTTATTAAGACTTGAAGTGTGTGTTTTATACCTTCTTGTATAAAGTTATATAGCTTCTGGTATAAAGCTGACTGCAGTCAGGCAGAATTTACCGTGTCTGTGGCACAGTGACGTATCGGAAGGGACTTCTGTTTTGTAGATGTTCTGGACATGGTAGTTTAGCCCCCTGAGGAATATGGAAAGAGAATATGAAAAGCAGGCAAGGTCCCTGAAGAGGCCAGATTGCACCTAACACTTTACTATGCTGTTGAAGAGTGTCAGGATGTCTTGGAAGGAGGGACATATCAGTAGTGAGGCAGTGTTCACAGTAGGGGCTCTACCAAATTTCCATGTATTCTTGCTAGCTTATCTTTTTTTTTTTTTTTTTTCCTTTTTTGCTATTAATGGTGAGAAGGGAAAGAATGTGATAACAAGCTTTCATGACATAAATAAGAACTGGTTCTTTAGTTGACAGTGAGTTCAAATGCCTGTAAAGTTCTAAGACTTGGCTTGTTCAACACAGATTTTTGAATGAGCAGTATTCTGGGGGAAGTGCTCTTTAATACAACAAAGAGTGTTTGATAAGATTCCAAGATAAGAATAGGGAGATTCCTTAAAAAAAAAGTACCTGTTATCAGACAAACAACTCAACAAATATTTGGCAACACAAAGCTGTGCCCCTCATTTTTTGCCAAAATAATTTTACTGGAATAAATCATGGACTTGACTTTATAGTGTGCATTTTCAAATGGTCTCCAAGAAAAACTAGAGTTCTGATGCAAGAGTTCAGTTGTTGTGTAATAATGTCTAAGAGATCAAAGATCTTGTTTAATAAAAAACATTATCTTTGGTTTTAATTTGGAATATGTGGACTGAAATACTGGTTCTTTGCCTGTGAGTGTTAAAGCAGGCTATTGTCACATGGGGAAAAAAAAAAAGTTTATATTCTCATTGTTTTACAACTTATCCTTTAATACCAGTTTATAAATTTGTTATCTTCTTGTTAGGTATTCTATATCATTCTGCAGTTCTTCAGCCCACACCCTGAAGCAATAAGAATAGAGAGGAAAAAAAGGAATGATCTAAACTGGGAAGACTGGCAGTATTTTGCTAAAAATTGCAGTATTTTTGGAATGGATAACAATGGATCTCTGGAAAAACCAGACTCTGTCAACTGTCTCCAGCTTCCTAGGTATGAATGGTTGTTGTCTGCGTATTACAGATGCTTTGAACAGGTAACATGCTAACACAATTCGTTTCTATGTCCCAATGAGATAGACTCTTCTAATTAGCTATACTCATATACTGTGGCTGCTGAGTGTATAAAAGATCCAAAATCTGACCTTTCAACTGAAGATTGTCAAAAGGTCACTTGTCATTTTTATCAGATGTCACACATTGAGGAATGTGACACAATTGATTTTTTTTTGTTGTTGTTATTTTTGAGCTAGACTTTCAAAATTTCATGTGCTTTTATTTTGGGGGGCTATTGTCAATAGGAAGATGCTGATATAACAGATTGTTTTAAACTAAATCTGGTGAATGTGAAAGTGTAACACCTGATCTCCAAGAGTGCAGCTTGTGCTGAAGCTTAGAAGAGGGTCCAAACTTAAGTACAAAAGCCTTCCTATGCAAGACACGTAAGAAATGGATTGATAATTGTATCTTGAAGCTTTCTAGTCTTTCCAAGCAAGAACCAAAATGAAACTGGGGGGAGCAAGAGGGATCAGTACCTTTTAGAAGCATGTCACAAGCCTTTTTTCTAGACAGTTACATGCACAAATGTAAAAATACATAAGTACAACATACATTTCATAAATATAGCATATAACACATATATAGCTAATATATTATTGTTTTATATATATACATATATTTGAATCTATACTACTACGTGTATTCAGATGTGCATTGTCTTCTGCCTAAATTCAGATGCCAGTCAGCTGTAGATTCATCTAGTACTTGGCTGGAAATCAGTGAGAAAATACAGTACCAGGTGCTGTAGGCATTTTGCTTCCTTTGTTGTTTCACTTTTGCCTAAAAATTTTCAAGTGTCAGCATCTTCGTCTGTCCTCCAGGAGAGGAGCATAAGGTCATCTGAGTTACGCCAGTTTTCAGCAAAAGACTTAGAGCTTTATTGCTGATCCTTGAAGCAGAGTGTAGAGGACATGGGAAATTTCTGAGAGTAAGCCAAACATTTTGGGATAAATAACCCAAATGAGGTGTAATGCCCTTTTCAGCCCAGAAATATACATTTGTATATTTTCTGAAAAGAACTGTGGAGTTAAGTATGAATTGTTTCCATAAGTTACTATATAAGTAGCACTATTTCTCCCCTCTGATTATGATGTAAATAATGATAGGAATGATGGAAATTAATAATTTTGGATACAGCTGATATAAAGAAAGATTTCCTTAAAGGGAAAGAAATATACCCTGTAATGGTGAATATTCTGTATGCTCAAAGAGAAGTTACTGTTGGAACATGGCTCCAAATTTTTTGTCAGCAGTGTAGCAGAGCTCCCTGCTGAGACTTTTATAGGAGAAGAAGGTGATTTTATTGTAAAACAAAACTGCTCTTTCTTTCCCCCCACCCCCAGTCGTAAGTGCCAAGACATGTTCAAATTGTCCAGGATTTAGATACCAGTCTGCCTGTATCCTGGCAGCCTAGCTAGGACTCCATAGGTTGACATGGGAGGCAAGCGACTTTGGCTTTGAAATCCTTAATATGGCTTGAGAGTTCTTGATTTGGTGACCACATACTAGTATTGAATGAACTCTGTGTCCTTTAGGAGATGAAAATTAAGGTTTTTTTTCTCCATGCCGTACCACCTCTGTAAGGTAAGAGTTGCTCACTGTACTTTATTCCACTATCAGAAGCTTGAATCTTTGCTTAGTCTGAATACTGGCTGACCCTTGTTTTAGGATCTCCTTTGTTTTACTGGTTTACTAAGAAGCTGTGTGTAAATGCCTTAAAATCTTGATGACCTGCTTATATAGGTTCCATCAGCCTTACAATCCTTCTGCTGTTCCTTCTGACACTTCCATAACAAGGGTGGTGTCATACATCTGCCATTCATATCCATCTTAACATTTCCATTACAGCTCTATATGTATCACCTAGAGAAATGTACAGATATATTCCACTGATATTTTAGTGAAGCACTGACCTGGGTTAGGGGCACAGTAAATTCAAAAATCCTTCATGAAGACAGAGGGGTATGACTCAGCAGACATAGTCTAACTGCAAATCTCATCTTTCAAAAGCTCAGAGATATTTTGAAGTGATGAGATTTACATTTTTTTGAGTCTTGTATGTCAGGTGCCAGGTGGTACTGTGGGATACATATTTTTAATGAGCCCATGTAGGTCTGCAAATAAGCAGGTATTTTTGCCTCCAGAGGAGGCATAAGTATGCCAATGTGAGGTATGATAGATACCATATTGTGCAAGTGTGCAGTTTTTATATATACTTGTTTACTCAGTGTTTGCTTGAATTCTCAGGACTGTCCTCCCCCTTCTTGGACTTAAATATAGACTTTAACTCTCAATCCTGCTGCATTTCATTAAACGTTCTTGTAATTCACTCACTGGAAAGTGGTGTGTGTTTCTAACTCTGCTAATTCATTAAATAAATGGTAAAATCCACTGACTCTGGAATTCAAAATATAGTTGTTTCTGTATGGGGTTTTTTTGTCTTTAGCAGATATATAATTAACAATGTAGGAGTGTTGATTATTGTGTTAGTCATCTGAATGATCTCTTTATGTAGTTCAAGTGTAGTTCATGTTTATTAAAGACATTGTTAAAGCTTTTGAAAACTTAGTGCAGATGACACTGTATCAGTCACATGTTCTTTGTTTGTATTTTGAATTTGTCCTTTAGAGACTACTTTTAATTGAAAACTTAGGGTCTGGAGAAAACCATGACAGTTTGGAGAAAACCATATATACAGAGCACATTTCTTTGCTGCAGTTGAATTCTGGTGACTGGGAATCCACAGAGAGAATTTTCCCCAGATAGCACAGAAACTCTATGTACATTAAGTGGAGATCCTCTCTGAGAAAAAGGATATCAGGAGATAGAATCTGTAAAATATGTCATGTTTTGATTTTTCGTTTGTCTTCCTCTCTGTTTAAACAGCTTTACACCATATTCCCGTGGTAATCTAACTTTCAGTGTTCTTACTCCGGAACCAAATCAGCGGCCTGGTTACAATGACTTTTACAATACTCCATCTCTCCAAGAATTTGTAAAAGCTACACAAGTGAGGATTCATCTGCATGGCCAATATCATACTAGTGAATCTTGGGTAAATTTTAGGCATAGATACTATGGAGTTAATGAAGTTACAGTCAGCGGAAGGTAGGTGTTATGGAACTCTTCCTTATCGCTGCCTATGACAGTTACAGCTGTGCAAAGTGAAAAAAACAACATGCCTGAAATTTAATGTAGTTATTTGGCTTTTACATTTACAAATAAGAAGGGAGTTTGGCCTGAATCAGTTCATCAAGTTTGAAGTGATTGGTGTACTTTTTTTTTTTAATGCTTGCTCACATGTTATTTTTAAATTAATTATACTTATTACACAAATCTGTCAAAAGCAGTTCTTTCCTTGGAATTACCAATGCCTCTAAGCAAAGGCTTATGATTGAAACCATGGCTTGTGCTTTACTTCAGTAGCTCTTCCAATTTGCATTATAGATTCCCAGACACGGTAATTTTAACAGTCTTAATGCAGAGCTCAATCTTTGTTTTAGCTGTAGTTTTCCTTCTACCAACAGCTGCCCAGTTTTAAAAATATTACATTATCTGTGACTGACAACTTTATTGTATATCATGTGTGTTGTCTTGTGAAAGGACTAATTATGCCCTGTAAATAATATGCAAATTTGGCAATGAAATAGTTTCCAAGAAGCATATGGTGCCTTTGTTAATAAGTAGTATTCCTGAAATTATTTTGGTAGTTGTTTTTTTGAGAAAAAGCAAATCATTAGAGGTCACATTTACCTTAGCATTTTCTACGGTACTAATATGCTTTGCTTATTGATTTTGATTTAGATGTGTTTTGATAATGCTTTTACTAAAATAGTCACCATCTTGGTGACTATGTAACAGGAAAATAATTTGAGCTGTAGTTTATGAAGCTATGCCAGGCTACCAGAGGAGCAGCCCTTTAGGTAGCGTGGGATGCTTGCTGCCTGTTAACTAATACACTATAAAGATTTTATTTTAGTAAGAAATGGATGTTTTCACTGAGATAAAATGGGTTAAATTAGAAAATTATGCTTCATATGGTTAAGATATCTTGAAAAACTATAAACACGCTGTGAAGCTTAATATTGATAAGTGCCATCTAGTAAAGTTTTACATAATAATGTTTTATACTGAAATATAGTTTTCATTACTATTATATAATGTAACAGTAGCTCTGTTACATGATATTTTTTCTTTTCTTGAAAAGCAGTTGGTACTTAAAAATATGTCAACTGAAGTAGTCTTTTGCAGTCTTTATTGCACTTAAGGACATCTCTTCAGTGATGTTTTTTTGTCCTTAATAAAGAACCAGACTATGTAACATATTAAATTGTCTTCATGACCATGTTATATATTGTTGGACAGATGTTTCCATGGTTTTAATTTTTTTTTTTTTTACTACCTACTCTTCTTTCAGGTGTAATTGCCATGGCCATGCTGATAATTGTGATGCAGCTGTGGAACCATATAGGTGCCTGTGTGTCAAGGAAAGCCATACAGAAGGAAATAATGTTAGTCTGTCCTTTATCTATCTACATCACCTATGAACAGCCTCAAAACTGAAATTTTGGTCCTGGGAAAGA
>NW_008607560.1:263615-268611 GCF_000691845.1 Merops nubicus | reverse complement strand
AAGAGTGTATGTGTGTTTGTATCAAATACGGAAACAAAAAACTGGCCCCTTGCCAAAAGCCATTCCTCTGCAGACCATTAGGAGTGCTGTGTTGAGGGATTTGATTTCTTGTTAAAGATTATGCTACTTTGAAATATTAGATGTGAACCTGAATTTTCCTGTTAGCATCTAATAAAGATTATGGCTCTACCTGCTGTAGCAACTAGCAAATGATGTGTAGAATGAAAAGGTAATGAAGACTCAATGTTCACAGCAGATGTGCTTCAGATTTTTTTTTTTTTCTTTTTGTTAACTCTACAGTAGTTTTAGTCTAGCTGTATGGACTCCAGACTCATTCAGTGGATAGGGTGCTATAGGCACAATCCTGGAGTTCAGTTTCCAGTTCAGTTTCATTTGAAAGGGATCAGTTTGAATGGTCCAAGGCAGCACTGTAGTGCAAACCGAAGCACAGTATAATGCAGAAGGTTTGGAGACTTGCTTCAAAAATACATAGCTAATTCAAGGTAAAACACTAACATAGATTTACCTTCTGATACTTGGAACATCTGTAGGTGACTGGAGTATCTGCAGATTGCAGTCTCTGACTTCAGCTAAAAATGGGATCTTTTAATGCAGTTTTATCAAATATCTCTAAGATAGGAAGAGTTAAAATATTTTCAGCTTGATTTTAAATCTCTTCCATAGTTGAGCACAATTAAGAAAATGCTCATATTCACCTGAGCAAATATATTTAGAAGATATTTTCTTGGGAGGTCTTATTCCTTATTTCAATCTAAACAAGTGTTTTGGGTGGTGGCTTTTTAAAACATTGGAAATTGTGCTTTGAACTTATTTAATGACAGCCTGCAAATATCCATTTTCCATACTTTTTACAGTCATATATGACATTTAGTTCTCTTTAACATAATCTGTAGTAGCAACACGATTGTTCTTAAACAAGAACAAACATAATATTACCTTTAAGTGGTCTGTGTTTTCAGATAGTTGATGTTAAGGCTAAATTTATTTGAATTAAAAAGCCATATTAAAAAATCTAGATACAATTAGAAGATACATTCTTATCATTTCTTTACTCTGCTTTTAACAGCATTGCCCAGTAAAGGGGTATTTTGTGAAGTGTACTGCGTAGTTGAAACTTACAAGTTGTAGAAATATAATTTTCCTTCTAGTTTTATAATTCTTGGCCACTGGAGAACCAAAATGGGCTTTACTGTAAGTCAAAGTCTTCTAGAGAAATATGTAGAGTAGAGCTTAGAATAATGGTGCCAGTTTAAACTGACTTCAGGCAACCTTTGGTTTTCTTAGAAGGCTTTCACATACATCTGAGCAGAAGCAGAACCACCACATACGAGTTAAGAAAACTTGCTCAAATAAAAGATTCTGTCTCTACATTAATTATTTAAAAAAAAAAAAAGAAATTGAGGTTAAGAAAGAAAGTGATATGTCAGAGGAATGAATTCCACAATCCCACTGAATGCTAGATTTCTGTCATGAGTACATGTTGTATTCCTTGCTACAATTATGCATTTTGAAAATCGTCTTTCTAAAAATTAAGGAGGTGTTACAGAATAGCAATCACAGTAGCAAAGAGGAGAGCGATATCACATCAAAAAACCCATAAGCAGTCTGTACTTGCTAGAACAGAGGAAGAAGTGTTACTCTAAGAGCATTTGGTATTCTGCTTATGATCATGTGAAAACTATTTGTAAAAATTCATAGGGGATCTAAGTTTTGCAGTATTTTAAGCAGAAGTGTAGGGCCTGCAGTCTAGCTGTGATTTGAACAGAAATTTGAAGTTTTTAGATGGGTCAAATTAGAAAAAAAAATACAAACTGACAATGTCCCTTTAATTAGAACACACATTGTGAAATGTTACTTTGTAGGGATTAATTATAAATATTTAATAAGATCTGGAAGTTCACCAAGCACTCTTGCAAGACTTATGCTACCTTGTGAAAACAAACTAAATACATTTTAATGATGTGTCTGCCTTATCAGATATTTTCTGTCGATGTTAATGGGTTGTTCCAGTAAGTGTCATATTTTTGCTTTGGCATATATGCATTGTAACTATAATTGAATGGTTGAATTAACCATATTCATTCAAAGTTAAAAAAGGATGTTGCTTAATTATTTCCCTCATTCTTTAATGAATATGTCAGTATCTACTAAGTGTGAAATAAAATAGCAGTAGTAAAAAAAAAACAATTAATATTTGCAAACATATCACGAACTACTTTGAATTTTATCAAGGATTTTTATTGAGAATTTTATCAAAGAAATCCAAACAGATTTTTTTTTTTTTTTTGCTAGGCAACCACTTAAAAGCAAAACCAAAATCCATCTTGATTTTTGTCTATCATTGGCATTGATAAAACTATCCTGTAGTTTTACAACTATGTTTCTTGGACTCCCAGCCCAGTGAAATGAACATATATTATTATTTGTTTTTTTAAAATAATTTTCAATTCATTATGCATTTGATGAAGGAAGTTTCCAAATATAAACTTTTTTGATGGGGAGGAAGTGAATGTTTTAGAGAAGAAATTGCACTGTCAACAAACAATCTGTTTTTAACATCTGTCCTGTGCTAGCAGTAAGTGACCACAACTGGGGGGTTATAAGAAGGTTTTAGGATTTGGGTTAGCTTTCTTTTTTTAGTATCTTTCAAGGCTGACAAGCTCTTAACATATGGCGGCGTATGTCCTTGTCACATTTACACTTAATACCACTAAAATTACTGTCTTGAATTTATCTGGCATATACATCTGGATAGTAGTTGTGCAGCAAAGAAATACCAGAAAATAAAAATTTGTGTAATTCATTACAAAGAGAAGTCTTAGTTTAGTTATTTGCATCATCATGTCACAAAATTTGGCATACCAAATGGAATTCCTTTAAAAATTTTTCTTTTCTGAGTTCTGTTTTGATGAAGAAATATGTTGCTATGAAATATGAGATAATGAAAACCAAAAAGGAATGCTTAAGAAATACTTGAAAATGCTGAGGGGCCAGATTAAAAGAGAAGCAGACATAAATTGTCACAGAGGTTGTATTTCATCTTTGGAAAAAAAATGTTCAGCATCTTCATTTACAAATGTTTCTGGTAATGCCTCGAGTCTTGCTTTGGGAAATAGCTCTTTCTTTTATAAATGGAAACTGAGGCACCAAGAATGGAGTCCAGATTTTATTAACATTTATATGCAAAGAGTAACTTATAGACATGAGTAATATTATGTTCAAAAACTTTCCATAATGTCACATTGAAAAACTGGAAATAGCCCATGAAAAAACAAGACAATCAAATGGTGTCCTCCTTGCCTTAGAACCTCAGAGCCTCCTTGAAGTTTGTCATAGAGAACTTAAAAGATAAAGGTAAAGGGAAAACAGACATGTTACTAATTCTAGAAATAATAACAGAAAACAGAGCTTAAAGCAACCATGACAAATGCTTGAGAAGGGTATGAATGGAACTGAGAGAGTAACTGGCTGCAGTAAATGCTTCAGGTCCTTGGAGTTTCCTGTGCAGGTAATTATTGGTCTTAAATATCTGCAGTCTGAAAACTGGATATGGCATTGCTGATTTACTAAGAATTGAATAAACAAACTCTTCTGTAATGACATAAAACCCCTTATCTAAGCCTTATTTAAAGGTCAGTCTGTATCTTCATGTTAAATGTTGGAACTAATGATACATAGTGTGTGAGGAACTGTAAATATTAACTATAGTAAGTAGTCACTTAATAACAAAGACTTCAAGCTTGCAGATGCAAGCAAACCAGCAAAAAATGCACTTTTTGCTGAGCTCTGTGCCATAATTTGTGTATCTTTAAGATAGGCCTGGGAGGAAGCTGGTGATATCAGATTAATAAGAAAGGAAATCAAGCAGGTAGGTGGTTGACTGGAGTTTTAGGAAACAGTGAGCAGAAAGGCCCCTAGTCCAGCAGTCTTACCTGCCTGAAAATTTTAGGTAACTTTTGACACGCCTGAGAAAGCTACAGATTTGTCTGTGAATCCATCTCTGGAAAACTGTTGTTATTTCACAGTTCAAAGATCCAAGCTTCTAAAATAATCTGTGTACAAGTGTAGCTGAAATACTGAAGGAACTTGTTGCAGTCTCAGATACCTCATGATTTGTTGCAGAGGTGTCGAAATGCCAAAGGAATTCTGAATTGGTCATTATCCCTAAGCATTGTGATCTGACATTTTTAAGTTTTACATAATGGTAGTTGCCATCTGCTTACCTCTTATGGTTGTCATTGCTACCTCTTGAAAATTAAGAAGGCTGTTCCAGTTTGAAAATGATTTTCAGAGTTTTATCCACTGTGCTGGTGCTTCATTGTTATTGGAAGTAGCTGTCGTAATTCATAGTACCACATATTTCTTGAATGTATGTGATTTTTCACATATTCCATAGAAGTGCCCAAGTGATTAGCCAATCTGTTAGTTTTTTCTTCTTCTTTTACTGCACTAAAATTCTTATTAAAAAATAAATAAATCCTATGCAATAGCTTCCTCAGAACAGTGAAATTAACTCTAGAATACCTAATAACTGTGGCTAAATTAAATTCAAAAGCTTATTCCAACTAGACAAGGTAGAAAGAGGGAAAAAAAACCACAAGATCTCTTCCAATTTAATATCGTGAGCAAGTCAGAGCATTGGGAAAACAGAACACATGCTCAACTCATCAGCTGTAAAATGTATCTTCTCCCTCTCTTTTATTTTACAGAAGTCCTATAGGGCTGGATGGAGTAGATGTCTGATTTGAACATAGCTTTGAATTTTAATTCTGGAGAATTTAAGTATGAATTAATTTACTGAGCAGCCTGATTGTCAGAATTAGTGTGGTTGCATACGCTTGATTTTTGTAGGACTTGGTGTGGCTTCAAGTAACTTCACCAAAAAAGATGCATAAATGAAAGAGGAATTGAGTAGAAATATGCTGCTTTTAATAACATCTGTCCCAATGTTTGAGATCTCAGTTGTCCCTTCCCC
>NW_008607560.1:172147-263584 GCF_000691845.1 Merops nubicus | reverse complement strand
AGTGCTCAGTGGTCCCTCCCCCCCCCCCCCAATAAAACCTGGCTTTTGAGTAAAAGGTCTCTGGGGATTTTGAAAGAGACAGATATGGTTCAAAGCTCTGCTAACATGTGGTCTTGGTAGACAGTCAAATTCTGTAGTGAGGGTGCTAAAGAAAAGCCATGGGGAAATTAAGTCAACTGTCTTCAGAGCAGGTTTAAGCTACCCTGGAATTGATAATGCCTACGTGCTGTATTTATTTGTCTGATGAAGCTAAGTGGAGTGAAAGCAGACTGATCATCTGGGTCAAAACTAGAAAAAAAAAGTATCTGATTAACTGTCCTATTATAGTCAATATTTGCAGAACTTCATGAATAAGCATTGTTGGGTGATGCACATACTGGGTTTTTTCACAGACAAGACAGCATCTCAAAATGTCTGTGAAGCTGACATGCTAATCTTGAAATAACTTCAGGTTTTAAAATCTGTTTAATGTTAATTACATATCTGTATTATAGAAGCATTTGTGTAATGTAAGTATTACAGGTGTGTGTACACTGGCTATTGCAACTGAACTTTGACAGAGAGGTGTGAGATAGGAACTTCTACACAGGTTAGAAAAAGCAAAATAGGAATAAAGTCTACATTACATAACATTTAAAAAAAAAAAAAAAAAATTTCCCATATTCCAGTCATCTTTGCTGAGAAGAAAAAAAGTTAACAATTAAAAAATGTAAAAAAAAAAAAAAAAAAAAAAAAAAAAAAAAGGATGCCACCCAGAGGCAAGCAGTGGGATATTTGAGAAGTGTTGGAGTAGAAGGTTCCAGTTGATCCTGCCTTAATACAAATTTTAAAGTTTTATTTCCATTGCTTTCTGAAGTATTTCTTTGAATATTTGTTGACTGTTTCTTCAGAGGCATGGTCTTCAGCATTCTTATTGACTAACAAGGAACTTGGCACATAAAGGTGTTTTGGTTTGTCAAGAATTAACAGTTTTTGTAAATCTACTGCTAGACCTTGTTCAGGTTTGTAAAAGTCTTTTGGGGAATTTACCTATCCATTTTACATGCAGTAGCCAAGAATCGAAGCCTGAGTCTCAATACCCTTGAAAATTTTCTCAATACCCTTGAAAATTTGAACAACTATGCTTTGGAGAAATGCTGATTTTACATTTCGTGTATGAAGACCTAAAGATTGCCATATGTGCATCATCATGCTACCAAAAGTGAAAGCTAATCACAGCAAGTCTGGAAGTTAAACTTGGAGGTCCAGTGTGCATTTCTAATGCAGACAGGTGTGACAACTGCTAGAACAGCAATTGTTTCACAATCATTGCCAACTTTAGAGTAACCACTTTTTGCCAAGGCTTTGAAAAAAAAAATGTCAAAGTTTTAAAAGTCACAGAACAAGAGACATGGTAGTTCAAAGAAGCTCTGTAATCAAATGCCATCTTTTTCTCGCACTCCTTAGTGCTTGTGTGTCACCTCACAGTACGTGCAAGCACAGGTGTGCACAAGTAACTGATCTAAGATTAAATCTGAAATGAAATGACAAATGCTCTCAGCCGCTGTGCGGCTGGCCGTGCACAAATGGAAATTCAGGGCTGGCAGGTTGGTAGCTATTCCTGTACTGTTTGCCTTTCAAGGAGGATGTATTTTGTAGACGTGCTGCCAGGAGGAAGCTGTAAGAGTCGGATGATTTGGCTGGGAGCTCAGGTTTCTTTCGTGTGCTACCTAGGTTGGGCAATACCTGAATGAGACCTCTTGTCTCATGTCACTGGTGCTGTGTAATGCTGTTTTTCCTCAACCTAGGGAGAAAGGGGGTGATTAAAGAGAGGAAAGGTGGATGTGCAAGTGGGAAGGACTTGATTAAGTTTAGGCTGTGTAATTTGTGTAGCAGTTGCAGTCAAGGTGTTCCCCTCCTTAAACTGGGCAAATCGTGATTAGGCAGTGGTTAAAAGGTGATAAACAAAGGTCAGAGTTTAAAGTCTTGAATGAAGTCCTGCTCATTTCCATGGTGAAAACCACCTTTTTCTCCCACTGTGGTGATGTAGCTTTTATGGTGTTTTCTTTTTGTTTTAGCAGGTCACAAAAAGGTGCAATGACCGTTGTTATCTTACCTCTTGCTGTTAATTTAATTTATGAAATCTAAATTTCAGCAGATAAATTACTGTTCTTGCATTTTCGCTCCTAAATTACTTTTGTTATGAGTTGTGACTGCTCGGCAGTTCTTGGACAATCTCAAGCTTATGTTTTCTAATTCAGTTTCTCATTTTATCCACAGTTGATGTGTTCCCAGCACCAGCTGTAAGTGAAACAGTTTAGAAACTTCAGTATAGTTTCCTAATTGCCAGTGTATAGGTGATATAGGCACACTGGGCCTAAATAATTAAAATAGTGCTTGGAACAGTAGTAGCCATGAAGAAAGATGAGCACACTTCTGGAACTTAAGAAGAGTAAAGTTGCCAAATACTTTACAGAAGCAACTTATTTTGAAGAATTTAAATTCCTTCTGAAAGATGGAAATTATAATTGCAATATATTTTATTTCTTAGATCCAGAAAGGCACCAGCATTTCAGGAATGGACTTTTGGTAATGCCAGCTAAATTAAAAAAAAAAAAAAAAAAAATTTCTAAACAATCGCTCCAGTGCCAACATGTACCAGTTTTTGAGACAGTTTCTTAAAAACTAGTCATATCGTTCCCAATAAAGAGAATGTAATTGTCCAAAATACTATCCATTCATTAACTTAAAGAAATCCAACTTAGTTTTAGTTCTTGATGAACCAGTAGGTACAATACATTTTCTCCTTTAAGTTTTGTAGAGTCTGCTATAAACTGCAGATTATTCAAACTTCACGTTCTTCACAAAGGTCTATTTAGAAGATATTATTTTGAGTTCATGAAAATAAAAAATAACCTTCTGAGGTGCTCCTGAACTACTTAAAAGATATTTTTACTGGTTTGGATTTAAGCTAATAATTACTTGAATATTGCTAATCTTTCTATCTGAAAAATTTAAAAAAAAAAATAATTAAGAAATCAAGATAGCTTATTTAGGTGTTTATTTAAACAATGTACCTGGTATCCTAGTATTCCAGTGTTATAATTTAAAATGTAACTTGACAGAATTGAATGTGTAGAGATTTATGGGTTTTGTTTAAAATTTCTTTCTTGAAAATTTCATGAGATAAATACACTTTAAGAAGTCCTAATATTTCAGATACTCTGTACCACACCACGTATTTCGCCATAGGAGACCTTTTGTTTCACTCAAAAGGTCAAATTGTAACCGTACAAACTGCAGTCACTACAATACTAGGAATTACAGTAGCAGATATTGTTAAAAATTTATCCAAATGGATGCATTAGATGAATATGTCTTCTGTGCCTCAAGCACAGGAGGCACTATTTTGCATCTATAAAGGTTTAACTAAATCTGAATTTCAGGATGTTATCTTGTGTCGAGTATCTAAATACTTGAAACTTTTTCTGCCCACCTTCCTTGATGTTATTTGGTAGTGAATGTAATTTGAAGATTTAAACAAAAAATCTAGTTTTGTTATTTCCCCGTATACTTTCTCATTTCTTGTTTAAACCCAACATTTTTTAATATTGAAATGGGGGAAAACACATAGAACAAAATGTGAATATAGAAAGTAAAATAGTGTTCTTGTAAGGTAAAGAAACAGTATATTTTTTGTTTGTTTTAAAATTGCAGTGTGATCGCTGTCTGCCATTGTACAACGACAAGCCCTTTCGTCCAGGTGACCAAGTTCATGCCTATAATTGCAAACCTTGTCAATGTTACAGCCATGCAGTAAGCTGCCACTATGACTTAGCAATGGACCCTTTTCCTCAAGAGCACTACAGAGGCAGTGGTGGAGTTTGTGATAACTGTCAACACAACACAGCTGGTAAGTCACACAAAAGAGACAGTTTGTTTGTTTTACAGTCACTTTTTGGCCAAGTCTTGTGTCAGCTGGTATTACTAATGCTCAGTGGCTGACACTGTAATAAATTCTCCTGTGTATGTATTTTTAAGCTATTCAGATAGTGTAGTAATTAAAATTATGACAATACTTAGGCTATAGGAAAATACTGCTAAAATTTGATCCAATATGGTATAAGTATATTCTGTGCAACACACATTCTAATAAATAATTATAATGTATAATTTCAAAGCTGTTTCCATTACAATGTTCTTATATTTAAATCCAGAATATGGTCTGAACCAGTTCAACAGATAATGTATTAAAGATTTTGTCAAATTTTACCCTAATAACAGTTCGTTTATTGGATAAGGATTTTTATTATTCATAAGTAGTATATTTGAATACTTTTTTTTTTTTTTTAACAGTTCTTTCCTATTTCAGTCTTCTTGGCTTTGTCTAGTAAAGGGAAAAAAGAAAATTTTCAGGTTCAGTGATAATTTTTCCAAAAAATGTATAGGCATTTGCATGGCACAGCTTTTATATAAGTGTGGTATTACATAACAGATGGAAGTTTAATGGAGTAAAACATAGTTTGTAACAGGTTCATTGTTTCATATGCTCTGGATCACTAAATTGGCAGGTAGAGATGAAAGGTGCATTAAAATGGACGTCCTGAAAATTATGGAATTCTCTCAAAGGAATAGAGTCTTTAATTTTGAATTATACAGCTAATTTTAATGAATTGGAAGCCATAATGCATAACCTTTCTTTCATGCAGGAAGGAACTGTGAGCTATGCAAGGATTTCCATTACAGACAAGCAGATGCAGATCTTTCAGCCATTGATGTTTGCAAACCCTGTGGCTGTTATGCAACAGGCACCAAAAATAAGAGCCTCCTGTGTGATAATGTAAGTAGCCTCAATAGAGAAAAATGACAAAACATTTTAATCATGTTAGTGGACAGAAGTAACATTTTACAAATGAATTTAGGTGGTAACTACTTCATAAAAACTCCTTGAGTTCAGCCTTTTCAAAGTGATAGTTGATATAAATGAGAAACTGAAAACCAAGAAAACACAGAAGGCCATTTGACATGTATTGCTCAGGAGTTTTTCATGTATATCAGTAACAGATGTAAAAGATGCTGTGTGAATTCTCAGGTTCTGAGTGTTTTTGAAGGTCTTTATACTGATGTAAAATTACTGAAAAATTTTGAAAATTCAGGCTGATCTCAGCTGAGCCTGAAATTGAACTAAAGTTAAGCTCATTTTCTGTAATAAGACAAAGACTGATCTCCCTTTTAACCCATAAAGTCCATTTAAAAACAAACAAAACCACCAAACTCCCCACAAAGTGATACAGAAAAGATAACACCATCAGCTATGCTTTTTAAGCCTATGGACCTCATTGACATGCAAGATGTATAGCCTGATAATAAATCTATCTGTAGCTTTCAAAACATGCATGTTGAAAAAAAGCAGGAAAATTGACTGAAGTCTTGAACATATATTAAAGATATATTGTGGTTCATGTTCTATTCACATGTCCATTAACAAAATATGGATTTTGGCAGGAACAGGGAAGTAATAGCCTCTTCATCTGCAAATTATTTTAAAAACGTTTTAAAGGTAGAACTTGTTCTACAAGTAATCAAGATAAACTTCTTCAGCTAGTTGTCACATTTTCTGTCTACTCTTTTTTCCAGACTTTCTTTACAAAACAATCGCTGGCATTTCTCTTGTTATTGCATTTTTATTTAACAGTCAACTCTTGTGGATCTTGTTGTATTTTCAGCCTTTTTTTCTATAGTGGTACATGCCAAGCTTGACTCAGTGCACCTTCACAGGACTTATGCATCAGTGTGTATGCTGAGTGATATGCAAATTTAGCACAATGTGTTTTTCTAAAGCAGTCTCTTGCAGTGTAAATAAAAATTAATTTATGATTTTCTGTCTTTGTAAAACACCTTTTGTCAGCCTCACAGAAATGAAAAAAGAAGCCCCAAACCAAACGTAACCCTTGAAAACACAGGTATCATCTTAAAACCATTGTTTAAGGTATAGGAAAAAGGAAAGCAAATGTCGATTTGCGTGTCCATGTTTTGGAGTGATCTGTTAACCTAAAACAACTTTACCCATGATTAATGATCAGAGAAAGAGACAAAGAGTAGTTAACAGAAATCACTGCTTTATAGTGCAACATACAAGAACATTGATGAAGCTTGACTATGAAGGTATGAATGAGGAGGTAAAATGGGAAAAATGTGGGAGAATATTGCTCATAAAGCATCGATTGACTGCTGCAGTAGAAGCAGGATAAGGAAAAAATGATTAAGAGGTATTAAAGAATAGATTAATAAGGCTGGGGACTAAAGGCTGAAATGAATTACTTGAAATAGGAAGGCATCATTGAAGGAAGTGTTTCCGAATTTGACCTGTGGAAGATGGAATCATAAGGAATAAGGACTCTACTCGTGAAAATTAATTGTCACGTCACGATGATAATTTTCAAGGAAATATGCTGAAAATGGGGCACAATACACTTTTATTGCATAACTTAGCATTTTCTGCAATTCATCAACATTTTTTTTTCTTTTCACAAAGTGCCAGTTCTTTTACTAAGTTCCAAGAGCTCCAGAATTCGTCCATTGAGTCACAAATTATTGAATCACACAGAAGATTTACTCATCAGATTAAATATTATTGGTGTAGATAGCTTACAGGGTGGGTAGAAGAGTTTACTGTAACATGGTTACTCCTGTCTCGGTTCTTTGGACTGATACTGAAAACTTTATGCCTGCTCTTCACCTGTTTCACTCTGTCCTTGGTGAGAACTGCATGTAGGTGTGTGGAGTTTCTCCCTTGCATAATTTCTCAGTTCTCATGATGTGTACATCATGCTCAGTTACAGATTAGTGTGTGAATTCATTTGTATTTAGAAGTGCAAACTAACATTAAAAACTTCAAAATATAACCTTATGGCTTATAGTAATGCATGGGATTTTGGAAGAGTAGTGTGGCAGTGCCTTCATAAGCAATTCATTAGAACTTTTTTTGCATAGAGGTCCTCCTTTGAGACTGGTGAGTATAAGAGAGAATTGCTAGAGTCTGACAAAATTTGCCTGCTTCTGTGCTGGTTATTGGCATCTAATCAGTATAGAAAAGATACATGCTGGTTGCATCAACTTTGTGAACATTTGTCACAAAATATTTCAAACATTCAGAAAGTCCAGATGAATTATTTGAGGTGCCCAAGTTTTCTGAAAGAAGAATTGGCTGCTTTCTACCCTTCTCCCTAACCATTCACACATGAGAAAATTCTGCCAGAATACTGCTGATGTGATCACTCTTGCTCTGGATAGAGAGCTGGAGATTAATTTCTTCTGGCCCTTATACAACAAGCCTTGACTCATTTTCCTCTACAGCTTTTTACCTAGACTGCTCTACACAAATGATTATATATTCAATCAGGCACAGCAGTTTGTAGTCCTTTCATGATTCTATTATAATATGCCATATATAGAGGTATGAAAAAAAGCACTCTTTTCCAAGGCATTTGTTTTTAGGCAAAGCTGAAAGTGCTGCTATTGCTTTTACCTAGTCTTTGGAAGTGTTGTTCTGGTCTCAATCAATTTAGGCATCTTTCTTTATTCAGCTTATGCTGATTTTAAAAAAAAAATTACGCTTAGCATGCAGATAAATATGTATCATATACTTGCTGGTGCAAAGAAGCTGTTCTTTACTGCAGAAGATATCGCTCAGAGTTGCAAAGACTTAATTGCCTTCTGTCAAGGTGGCAACTCCATTGTCTCTTGTTGCAAGGAAACTTTCTGAGGCATAAAGATGAACAAAATGTTAGTTAGTGTTTTCTCCGAGAACTCAAATGAAAACAGACTCCAGTACTAGCAAGTAAGCTTTTGAACAGACTTCAATTTTCACCTTTCTGTATACTCCCTAAATAATGCTCTTTTGAATGTCTTAATTTTTCCCTCATAATTTTGAATGTTTGACTTAATTTTTTGATATACAATAGAAAAACTAGTAACTATATATCCTTATGTATTTTAAACCACAGTAGAGTCTTTATTTCTGAAAATTTTACTTCTGAGTTTATAAATTTTTTGATCTAAAATTAGAATGAGCATTTCCCTGTTCTCATTTTTTCACTTACAGTTTTCAACCCATTTACTGTGATTGACAATAAATAAATAACAGGCATGTATGTTACAAGGGAAAGAACATAAGTAAAGCAGTTAATTAAGGGTATTTCAGTCAACAGATATATTAAATAGAAAAAGGAATATAAAAGATGCAAATGTGTCAATGAAAAGCTCATGTGCATAGTGGAGTCTATTAAAAAAAAATTAGTATTAAAACACTGTATGTATTCTGAATCTTGGATTTCCCTTCATGCAAGACCTTTAGTCTTATTGGTGAAACGAAGAAAAATGAGGATTTTATGTTAAATAATTCCATGGCTTCATTTCTGATGGGAAATGCTGTTTTCTGTGACAGTTTGTTGAGTTATTTTCAGGACTTGGTCCACTCCCACCCTTTGGAATGTCATGGGCGTAGGGTAAACACTTCATTTTACATTTTGAGCAGAAGTAGTAGAAAGCTACTGACTTTTGAAAGTCATCATATATGATAACTAGAAGAGATAGCAGGGGAGTGAAAAGGAACTTCATTTTTGCTGCTTTTTCAATTTTCAGTCCCCAAAGCTGACGTACTGAGAATACTTTCAGGCGTTTGGTGGTCAGACCAGTAACCTATGTGTGTGAGTCCAGCACACTTAGAGTTCTCATTTCCTAAACTCAAGAAAGGGAGAAGTTCTCAAACCTCTTACTCCCCCCTCCCACTTCCTGAGACTGCAGTCAACTGGATGCTGGAGTCTTTGTCAGATTTGCATTGTTAGAATGTAGTGAGAAGTGTATGACTAGCATTTATATCAAAAAGGCAGAACAAGGCAGAGTGATACCAATCAATTGCAAAGCCAGCAATGGCAGGATGAGCAGAAGAATTTCATGCAGGAACTAAATATACCCATGGGCTTTAAAATGTAATTTTTAGAGCATCACTCTAAAGCTGGTCAAGGGAGGGTGCTCTTGTCTTTTTTTTTCCTTTTTTGTCATGTGTTTTGGGCTTCAAGACCAGAACTTAACTTTGATTAATCGAAATTACTAAGTTTGTGCTTTAGTTTTTTTGTTTAGTAAAATGAAGCCACATCTTGTATTTATTCTCCAGAATTGGAAAGACTTTCTGTTTATGTTTCTGGCAGTTGGCAGTATGTTTCTTGTATTAAAACCACCAAAGAACAGCTGTTTGAATTTATGGTGATATCTAAAGAGAAGAAGATGGCTTTGACTTTCAGAAAGGCTTAGGTCAGCTGCTTTTTTTTTTTTTTTTTTTTTTCCCCCCAGAAAATTCCATGTTATACTTTATGAATACATACGGTCAACAAGATTTTAAGTCGTCAGAAGA
This sequence comes from Merops nubicus, assembly GCF_000691845.1. Taxonomy (NCBI): domain Eukaryota; kingdom Metazoa; phylum Chordata; class Aves; order Coraciiformes; family Meropidae; genus Merops; species Merops nubicus. The sequence continues at coordinate 254,193 of NW_008607560.1, read as the reverse complement.
CATATTTCTGAGACCATGTTGAATATACTTGTTGAATATCTACTAGATGAGCACTACGGCTAAATAGTTTGTCATACCCTAAACAGTAATTAAGACAATTCTTTGGAATATATCACCCTTTGTTCTGGGTGCTTAGATCTCTTAAGTGCTTTTATCAGTTTAGTAACTGGATGCTGGGAGGGTTCAAGAGGGTTCCGGAGCAGGCTCATCTTTGAATCTGTGATTCTGGATGTAATGAGTTAGTGTCTCCCAATTAAAGAGTGGCATCACTACAGTGTAAAGCAATGTGAACTGCTTGGTATAGCTAAAATTCAGAAATCTCAAGTAGTCTGCTGCCTGATTAAGGACAGTGATGCTGTAGCTGTGATTTGTGTGGAAGGAAATAGCTTGTATACTTTTTATAACTGTTTACATTCAAGGATATGGGACTAATGTGTATTTCATACATAAATTATAGATGGCACAAGGGATATATGGCAACTCAGCATCAGTGATTTTCTGTATCAAATAACAATTGTAATTATGAGGTCCCAAGATACACCACCACTTGGTAGTAATGCTCGGCTAGACTCATTTTCATAGTGAACAATCTAGACAGGTATTTTTCCATAAGTGATTTAGTACCAACATGGTCATGTTAATAGACAGGCTGTTTCTGTCTGCCTACTGTTTGGGTCAGAACCAGGCCTCTCAGGCATAAGCAACAAGAGAACAGATTGCTTTTTGCTCTTCTATAACCAGCATAATTAAAGTCTAGTTCTTAAAATAAGGTAGCATTTGGATCAGGGAGAGGGGAGGGAAGGTTCAGTAATTTCTCCAGTACACAACTGGTGAAGTCCTGGTGAACAAAATCTTTAAATATTAATTGCTGCTGGTATTCTCAATGAGACTGTTGTTTCCAGAATAAGCTAGATTTACAGAAATAGTAACAAAAATTACTTTGCTTCATAATTCACTTAGATATTTATATAATTATAAAAATGTTTTTTTTTTTTCTATCCATTTTTATGTATATTTTCCATATTATATCCTATGGTACATCTATTTCTGCAGCATTATAAACACTTGTCAGCTTGTGCAACTTCTTTGTAGCAGTACCTGTTGCCAAACATTTTACAGTGCTTCTGGATTATTCTCATGCTACTCTGTACAGATAAATTATTTTTCTTTAAGTCAAATTTTCCCCAAATTAAGCCAAATTATAAATTTTCTTCCTAAATTCATGCAGTAAGCAATTCTGATATGACCTTGAGGATGCGTGTGTACCTTAATTTTTTTTTTCTCTTTTAGCTAAAAGTCTAGTTTTTGAAACTATTTTTTGTTTTTTACTGTACTTTTTCTAGTTTGTGTGTTGTACCTTTCAAATCTTTGAGCCTTACCTTTACTTCTCACATCTTAAATATGAGATTCCTTTTTAGTACATCAGAGAATATTTACTTTTTCTGGAGTGGTATTATATTGTTCATACTTAATTTCTGGAGGAAATTAAGTGAAATCACTTCCAGGTTTTTTTCCATACTGTTGTCACTTTACAATTTTTATTTCAAGTTTGATGTCTCCTTGCTATATGTTGTGTTTTGGATTTCTACATTCACTTTATCTTTACTGATTTTAGAATACTTGTACAAAGACTAAAAGTCATGTTGAAAATGTACCCACTGAGGGTGATCACAGCATAGAAGTACGTACCTACCCTGACTAGGGTGCATAGTCCCACACTATCAAAACATGGCCAAGTGCTCATAATCGGGCCCCTTGACAACCCCAGAGAAGGCAAAGTGATAGATCAGGTCCAGAGCTCACCCAGGAAGTCAGTCTGGAGCCAGCAGGAGATAAGGCTGCCGCTTAATTCCAAGCCTAAATCCAAGGGATCCCTCCTGGAGGCCAGGGATGGGCACAACTGCAGCATAGCCCAGGTGAGGTGGGGATGCCCATACTGGCGCTTATCTGCAGCTCCTGGGGTGTGAGTGGAGGCCCCAGGTGAGGATGCTCAGGGACATTAAGGCTGGTTCCTGCCCTCAGGGTCATGATGGTGCTGGCTCTGCATTGTGAGCTGGTGTGAGCTGTGTAGCTTGCAAGCACGTTCTCTCTTCTCTCTTCAGAGTCTGCTGCTGAAAATATTGACGAGCTTAGCATCTAGGGCAGGCAAGTATAAAACTGCAAAGTGATTTTTTTTTTTTTTAGGGTTCTACAAGTACTTTTAACTACTTTTTCCCCCTCCATATACTGTTTTCATCTGGCGCATATTTCTAATTTTTTTTTCTCTAAAATTCTGCACAGCTACATGAATTATGTGCAGTATATGAAGGATAAAAAGTGTGTAATAATATGGGGTGCATTACAATGGCATATTTCCCTTATTTGATAGTCATGTCTTTTATAATACCATACTTACTGCAGAAGGCAGTGTTAGCATAGAGTAATATAACTGAATTTGTTATTCTGTATTTTGGAGGCTAAACTTCAATACACATCTTTCATTCTGATATCCTGTATTGACAGAAAATGTCTGAAGAAGCAGAATGGAAAAGTTTCTTTTCACTTGTAGCTAAGATGAAACCAAAATAGAACTTTGTGAATACAGTCAGAAGGTTCTTTTTATTTTATCTATAGAATGTCTTTTTTCCACTTGATTTCTTTTTTTTTTTTTTTTTCACAAGACTTTGAAAGTTATGGAACAATGTCAATGGATTATTTACAGATTATAAAATCTGACACATAGAAACTTATTTTCAGATCTATTAAGAAGCAACCTGTAAGTCTTTCTCTCTAGCTTTAGTTTCCTATATCTTCCTCTAGCTGCCGTGAAAGACTTTCGCTCTTTTTCAAACCAGGAAACCAGTTGCCACTTGTATTGATTACAGAAGGAAAACTACTTCCTGGGTGACAGCAAGGTAGAAAGAAATTTATGTATGGAGATCTCCAAATGGTTTCATTGACTGGTTACTGGAGAAAATTCAAATTTTATTCTTCAGTTGGCCAGATATTTCTCCCTCATTCTGAAGAGTTATATTTCTTCTAGGATAATTTTTTGCCCTGTTAAGAGCAAGTTTGAGGTCATAGATTTTCTGTAACTGAGTGGGATGGAAGTTACTTCTTCTTGTAATAGCTTGACACTTAAAATTATGCTGAAGATTCTGGTGTTCTGTGCTTCTCTTAGCACTCAGTAATCTGCGCATTTCACCTATTGTGTCAGGAAATGGCTACCATCTGCTCAGAGTTAGACTTGGGTTTCCATGAATTTACAATAGGAACAGTCATACTGGATGAAATTAGACTTTCATCTAACCCAGTATCCTCTCTGGTACTTAGCAGAAGCTGGTGTTAAGAAACATGATCCTCCTGTGATATACTTTTTTAGATTCTAGTTATTTATGGTTTTGGGACTACCTGAGCCAAATGCAGAGGGTTCATCTGAGTTGTCATATTTCATGTCCACAGATGAAGAATAGAATGAGTTAGATGAGATCTTGCTCATTTTTAAATGCACTTCAAAAAGTAGTGTTTTTTTTTCTGTACAACTCTTTCTTTCTGTTTTTCAGTATCTTTTAATTTGCATCCTTGCTTATTCTACTCATTCTGTGACCTCTTTTATTTTAGAAAGGGTAACCAAATACATAAATTTTGCAAAATGTTGATACAAAATGGATTTTTATGACAGAGTGACATTTTTAATATAATTTTAACTTCTTTTCCTAGTTAATTCCAGTATTCATACTGCTTCAGAGCTTTCAGATGATTTGTAGGGGGAATGGTGCAGATTTAACAGCTCCGTTCTTGAATGATAATAACTAATTTTGGATTTATCACTTTCTACCTATAGTCAGCATTGGTTTTCCCTAGGCATCAAGTTTGTACTTCTTGATTTAGAAATTAATTTAACTTTTTGATAATCCATTTGGTTGAGTATGTGTTCTATTCCAGATGTTGCTGACTTAAAGAAATACAGCAGAATCATGAAGCATGATTTTTCTTTGAAAAAAGTATTAATCTGTTCCAATATATCAGACTCATGGTTTTATCTCTATTAATTTGCTCTGTATAGGAAAATTAGATCTATAGCTAGTACGTAGATCTCAGAAGCTTCCTTACAGCGTTTTGAGGAGATTGATGTAATTTTTACAATTTTGTTCCTTTTTTACTGAGGGTGATTTAAGCAATTAATAACTCAGTAATTTTATATTTCAGTTAATCCAGAGCTCTTGACTCATGTGTTGAAAAGTAGTGACAGATGAGATTTTCCTGAGATTTTCCTAAGATCTTTTCCTTCTGACATTTCACTTTGAAACCTGTCTTGAAAATCATTCATAATATACAATGGTAATACCTCTTCCATAGTGAACAGCAGCAAAATATTTTCTTTGCAATCTCTGTTGTGATTCTATCTTTCCTGAATGTTGCACAGAATCACAAGCGTTAGTTGGTCATTTACTCTGGTTCAAAGGAGGACTGTTGTCAGCTCTGGGTTCAGTCAGTCAGGATTTTGTGTAAAGAGTCTTGATCCCTTTGGGAATGAGTATTCCACATCCCCTCTGGGCAACCTGTTACTGATGATGCACTTCCCTCTTAGGGGAAAGTTCCCATGTCCAGTCTGAATCTGCTAATCATACCACTTAACTATTTATTGCCTCTTTGGTAGCCTTCCTTTGTTTCTAACATTTTTCAAAATGTATTTTCTTCTCTCATGCCTTAAGCATGTTGTTTGTTAAAAGCTTGGTTTTGTATCACCTTATTCTGTTTTTAAAATTCGGTGGTGGTTATCCTCTTATTTAACTTCCTTATTTTGATCTGATTTCTACTTTTTGCAGATGACTTTTTGCATGTAATGCCTTCTTTCATGCAGTAGCTTTTGGAGTAACTTTTGGAGAACACTCATTGAGTATGAGGTATATGTTTGAGTGCTAATGAGGTATCTTTACATAATAGTTGCTATTGTGTAATCTGAGTATGCTATGATCATGAACACAAAAATGTTGCTTTATAGTTATGTATTAAACTAGGTATTTTTCTTCATTTACGATTAAACTCAGTTTCTTTTCACATGTGAATTCTCTGATGAATGAATGTGATGCATGACTGGGTCTCTTATAATAAACTAAATATCTAGATCAAATCCCGTCTAAAAGGGAAAAACTTGAAAATCCTTTTTGCTGTATTTTGTGCTGTTGTAGTCTGTTAACTTTTACCTAACTTTTACCTTTTTGAACTTGCTGTTTTGCCTTTTGTGTATAAAACAGTGTTTTCTTGCTGTCTTATTTTCATCTTCCTGAAAAACGTGGTTGATACATCAGTAGTGGATCTCTATCATGAAAGCATATTGAAGAGGTTTTATTGGACTACAGAATCCTTTTATAAAGATGGGTTAGGAATACATGCTTCTCTAACTTCCATTGAGTGTTTTCTGCATAGAGAATTATTATCAGATTTTGAAATGCTGTATTTTATCTTGTATTAATAAAGCTTAGAGCTTCATTGTAGATTAGGTGTGATAACAACGTGTGTTTTAAGTGGAACTTCCAAGTAGCTTTGTCTCTAATGCCACAGAACTCACCTGTTTCACCTTTGCTCGACTTGTAGCTATAAGATGAAGAAGACAACTCTTAAGAGAAACTTTTATTCTTGTAGCTAATTAAAAGCAAAGTACATTGAACTGCAGCTATTGTAGTTTAAAAACTGGTTTTGAATTGCTGTACTTTCATATATGGAAATACGTGCACTGAAAAAAATATGCTGAGCCAAAGAAAATTATTTATGACACAGAGTTTGTCTGCTACCATCTCTGCATTCCCCAGATAACCTGAGTTAGAAAAGTTAGGTTTTGTTCCTAGAATGAATCCTAAACCTTTTGACAATTCACATCTTCTGTATCTGGATGCCTCTGCTCCTTCCAAGTAGCAATGCTGCACATTTAGGGAGTAGGAGAGAACCTTTATATCCCACCACTGAAAAGGAAAGCTTGGATCCCAACTGAACCAAGAAAAGTGGGAGAAAGTTTCAGATGCTGGGCTGTTGGGTCACATTCTTCTGTAAATGAAGTTAAATTTTATCTTGGACAAATAAACAGAAAGGAAATCTTACTTGGCTTCATTCTTATTTAACATTTTCACTAAAATAAACATATGGTCTGAACAAAAAAAAAAGCAAAACTGAACTTCTGACAATGATAGTGTTTCAAAAAAGTGAAGTCAAAATCTGTGATTCAGAAAAGTACTGTTTGTTTTAATAGAAGTCACCATTTATACAATGCAATTTTGTAATTGTTCTTTACAATTTTTTCTATCCAGATGGTAAATATTGCCATGTTGTTTATGCAATTCATTTTTTCCTTCTGTTTTGAACAAGCAGGACGTTTAAACTCAATTTAAAAACTGAATAGTTACACTGTTTAATAGGTTATTTTTTCTCTCAATAGATTAAAAAATTGTTACACAGACTTATTTTTTTCTGTTCCATTTTAAGTTTTCTCCTCCCTGACTCCTACTCCCATTCTTCTTGCTAATGAAGGTATCATCTAAAAATAGATATGTTCATCATTCTACAATATTTTGTATCTTTCTAGATTGGAGGCCAGTGTAATTGTAAGAGACATGTGTCTGGCAGACAATGCAATCAGTGCCGGGAAGGATTCTACAATCTACAACAGTCAAACCCTGATGGCTGCAATCCCTGTAACTGTAATACCTCTGGGACAGTCAATGGAGATATTACCTGTCACCAAAATTCAGGCCAGTGCAACTGCAAAGCAAATGTTATTGGTATGTGTAATGCAAGAGTTTGGAGGCATTTTTCTTGTTTTCTCTGGAAATAAAACACACTTGATTTCTAAATGAAAAGTATAGTAAACTTCTTTGCTGAAGGCAGATTATAAAAATGAATGAAATTAGCTGTTGAAAAATTATTAATTTAATAACACTATCAAACTACAGCTTGAAGCTTAGTTTAATCAACCCTTTAGAAGTTTCTTTATGGCATAGCTACATTGGCTTACATAGCTCCATACTAATAAGTCACAGAAATAATGTAATTTGCTTACTGCATAGATGTTTCTTTTAGGAAATTAACACTTTTTCAAAATGTTTTATACTTAATGAGTTCTAAGCAAATCGTTTCCATGCTAGTTTTCTTAATAGACCAAAATAAATGGATTTTTTTCTCAGAATATTCTGTGCTACAGGATCCTTTGTGATAAATCTATCAATTTTTTTCTATTATATTTCTTTGAACTGTTCCTATGAAATGCAAAATAAGTCAACATAATTCCACAGATCATGTACATAGCTAGGGTTAGTTATCAAGGGCCACATAATTTTAATTTTGTAATTCAATGCCAAACTGATTATAATAAACTGCTACCTTCTGTGTTATTTATCATTTTTTTACAAGACATGCTTTTTTGTTTGTTACTCCCACAGGTATTTTTCAGAAATTAGATTTGATTATAGCAATTTATTACTTCCAGCATATTTGAGGGGAGCCATAGTCACATAAGGACAAAATTTATCAAGTGCCCAAAATACACAGTATATATAACACACTTTGAAATGTTGATGTATGGGAATATTATGCAAGGAGAATTTCCTGATAAAGTGAGCCTTGCATGGTAACTGTACATGTCTCAGACTGTACATATGTCTCAAGAAAAAAAGATCCGTTTTCGCTTTGTTATTAAAGCAATTAATGATCTATTTTTTCTTTAGCTAATCGTGGTTGTGGGTTGTATTAACAATGTTCAAGAATTTGTTAATTTATAACCCACTGATTGTGAATATTGACTTTTGTGATATTATGAGTCTTTGTTTCTTCTTTATTCCAATTTCCAGAAGCAAATACAAAATAGCAACAAATAATGAAAATATCTGTGAACAGGCAAAAGTCTGAACAATTTGTCCTCTTTCCTGTGGAATGCCAAATACCAATGTTTTCCATACCATAAAAAGGGTTCTAAGAATAAAAAAATAACTTCTGTGCTTCTTAAACCCCCCTCTCTGCATTTGATAAAAAGGACTTCAGAGCATTCTTAATTATATATTCTTTGCCTACTATTTCACATTTGCATCTGTGAAAATCTTTCTTTTAACTCAGTGGGAGTTTAGTACACAAGAAATGCAGAGTCTCGTTTTCACATATTTGATTGTCTACATATTACTTTAAATATCTCCTCCTGATGAAAATAAAAATTATTTCCACTGAAGAAATATTTTTTTTAAAAACTGTAAATCTATGCTTTCTGCAAATTTATCTGTAACCATGGGGGGGGTGTAGTTATGTGTTTGCAGAACAAAGAACTAATTCTTTCCAGATCGGACTCTCTTGTTATCCAAACCAATTGTAAATAAGCTTATGTATATTGGAACATGTGCAGCAAACTTTAACAACGAGCTTTCTTCTTTAGATTTCTAAATTGGTTTTTAGAGCAATCTGTCTATTGCCATTTTATCTATTTAGACAAACACGATAGCAGAAAAATGCAACTATGGACTGCAGTGTTATGAAACATGAACTGTTGGAGTTAACACAACTGTTAAATCTTACTAATGATTCTATCACCAGTAAAATACATTAGCACCAATAATTTTATTAAAGTAGGTCATTCATCTGGAATAAAAAGGTAGAAGAATGTGAATTAAATGCCAAGCGTGCTAACTCCCCTGTACTTGTTAACATTGAATGTGATGCCCTGTAGGCCTTCCTCAGTATCGTTAGGAATAGATTACCTGTCAGGAATATGTATGGCATATTCAAATAAGCACTGCGCATATTTTTAAAACTGATATGATATGAATCCATGTAGACCAATTTTAATAGTTCAAAATGAGTCATAATTCTTGTTAACAATACAGTTATTTTTAAAATTTGCAGCAATAGTGGTCCTTTTTTATTTTCCTTATTGAAATTAAATGATATGCCTTAGGTGAGTCATTCATCACTGTTAAAGGAACTTGCCTTCTGTTCGAGTTTTTAAGTTTTTATCCGTATGTATAATGCATTTCCCACCATTTTTAGTTTTATTTTTCTACATGTATATCGTTAGATGTATTTTTGTATGGCTTTGTATTTTTTAACATGATGGCAATGTTTTGCTAGAACATTGTATTTATACCTTTGTGTGCAACAATTAAGTGGTGGCTTCATAGTGAAGGATTTTCCCATTGCTAGGGAAAATGCATAACTGTGAATTTGCATTTTTCATATAATAATCTAGTTTGCTTTCTTGTAATGCACATTTTATAAACTAAAATACAAATGCCATCCCTTGGGGCAGGGATAAAGCAAGCGATGACTTTGAAAACAAAGCTAATAAAACTAAAGGATGAAGAAAACAGTTTAGATTTTAATGTACTGCAGGAGTTAACTAAATTATACGTTTAGATAAAAATATTTCATTTTGGATTATGGAAAACATTTTCTGCTTTCAATAAGGGCTAACAACAAACACTAACACAAATATAGTGAATGTTAAAACTGAAGTATAGTGTTAACTAAACATTCATTGCAGTTTAAGTTGTCTTATCCTAGAGTATATTTAACATTTTAATATATAAATGTGTTATCAGAACAGATTGAAAGCCCAGTGCAATTCCCTGTATATTGCATTTCAATGATAGAGGGTAAAAAGTTCACGTAAGCATCAATAGTGCAACAGGTCCTGATCTGGGGGACAAAGAGATTAATTCTGGTTTGTCTTAGAAATGTTACAGAGAATCTCTTGCAGTAGTATCTTAAATTGTATTGAGAAGCCAGCAGAAATGCACCGCTTCTGAAACAAATTGGAAAAGTAAACAGATTTTTGGGATGCCACTGTTATTCAGTTGATTTGTGCAGCCCTGTCGTTCCTGTTAATTATGCTGGTGAAGAGCATTAGTCCTTTCCTTTTCTCTTCCCTCCCCCTTCCCCACCTCCAGGTTTAGTATACTTATACTTTTTTAAAATTGAAATTAATAGTTTTTCAGCTTTTCTTAAACACCTTTTCTCTTTCCAGGTCTTAGGTGTGATAGTTGCAATTTTGGATTTAAAGCTCTCAGATATTCTAATGAAGATGGATGTGAGCCATGTTGGTGCAACAGCCACGGCTCAGTGAACCAATTCTGCAACCCTCTCTCTGGGCAGTGCAATTGTAAAGAACGAGTGAAAGGGCTTCACTGTGACACCTGCACAGACAACTTCTATGGCCTGGATGTAACTGGTTGTAAGCCCTGTGAATGTAACGTTGCAGGGTCATTTTCTGGAACCGCGTGTGATGCGAAGACAGGGCAATGTGTGTGTAAACCAAATATTGGAGGAAGACAATGTGATGAATGCCTAGATGGCTACCACAAAGTACAGGAAAATAATTCCTTTGTTTGTCTGCCATGTAACTGTGATAAGGCAGGTACAGTAAATGGCTCTCTGCTTTGTGACAAATCAACAGGACAGTGTCCTTGCAAGGCTGGTGTAACTGGCCTTCGGTGCAGTCAGTGCATGCTTCATATGTACAACCTCAGCACAAGCGGCCACCTCAGCTGCCGACACTGTGACTGTGATGCTCTGGGCACAGTGGCAGGAACAGTTTGTGACCACGTTTCTGGACAGTGTGTTTGTTTGCCTCAGCGTCAGGGGAGGAGGTGTAATGAGTGCAAACCAGGTAAGAAAACTGGAAGACAATCTATTTGATGTACTAAATTTTGCTTTGTTGGATATCATCATAGTTCCCACAGTTTTCAAAACGTGTTTAGACAGCTTCATGCCTGACATCTCTAACTTATTAATTATTTTTCTGTTTCTTCCTCTGTGAGCAAGAAGGAAGTATTAATGTTCTGATTGACATAGAATACTTATTCTATTGCCAGAGATTGTATAATTTGTATTATTACTCCAGTTTTGACATGTCCAAAGTAAGATTAGGCCTAATTCTTCTAGATATTGAGAAAGTATACAAATAGTCATGGTCCATTCACTGAATAAGAGATAAACTAGCAAAGTTTGGTGAACAGCAGCTATCCTTGTAATGAAAAATATGGATTTGGAAGGCAGAGTTCAAGCTTTTCAGGAAGAGCGCTTGATGTGTAAAGCCAAGCATGGCAGGAGGCATGGAGATGGTTGCTTAAACTTTGAGGCTGCCAAACATGCCACTTAAAAGGTATTCACCACCCTTGCTGTGTTGAGGTATATTGGCTTTTGCAAGGACTGCTTACAGTTTGTTCAGTCCCATAAGTAGGTGATACTGCACTTGCTTTGCATCACTTCAAGATTTTGTACCATATTACTGTAAACACAGTTTAAATGTTCATTGTAAGTGGGAAGCTTTGTAGTTGTATTTTAATGTTTTTGTTTTAAAAAGTAGGTGGGTGAAGTGAAACTATAGGTAATATTAACCTACCCTTAGTAATAATATTAAACAGATTTAGTTCAAGTTAAATACATATGCAATTCATTTAAAGTAGCAGGTCACATTAAAAGGTACATTATAGCTTCATTGGTTTTAATATGCCATTCAATAATTTGAACAGAGGTTAAAAAAGCTGCTTAACCTCCATTAAGTATTTTTAAAAATAGTTCCATTTAAATTATTTTAGGTGCATATACTAATAAATAAGGCAGCGTTCTGTTTTTCTTAGTTCCTCCTCCAGTGCTATTTGACCTGCTAACCCTCTACAGCAGCCACTTAATCAGAGATAGGCAGAAGAGTGATGTCAAGGCTTCCCAAGTCAGCGTCCGCCCTTGTCCTTGAAAAAGAAAGGCCAGGGTTTATGCAGAGCTAAATGGTTTAAAAAGGTTTAATTGGTAGTATGAACAGACTGGTTTGTAGAAAAGCTTACATGGCACTCAAAGGAATACTTCCACAGTAGTTCCTGTTTAGAAAAAAAAATAAAATTGTGCTGTAAGAATTATTTTTAATTCATTTAAATAATATGTGCTGAATACTGACCTCTCTTATGCAGGTGTGAAAGTGTAAATCCTTACTGTAAAACTGTTGTGTTGCTTGTAGGGTAGCACAGGACAGTATGGTACTTTCACTGATGTTTTTTTTGTTGATCTCGGTGCAGGTTTATTCAGATATTTAATATGTCTAACATTTATATAAAAATTCTTTGTTAGTATCTTCCAAAGGAGAGTTTTCTATAAAGCAGGGGTGACTATAACCTGCTGGTAATATTGGTATGAATTTGTAGAAGTATGAAAGAACTTAATTGGTTTCAAGTAATCTAAGCATATTCTGTGGCTTTGTCTTGGGACAAAACTAAGAAAACATGCTCCAAGTATATATGTAGCCAACACAGCCTAAATAGAAGCACACAAATAATTAGTTAAAACTGGCAGCCGTAAAAACATACTGAGGACTTCTTAGCTCCTGGGACATGTCAACTCTGTGGTTGAAGTTTCTTCAGTGGAATATAGGTGGTATGGCGATTGTTGTTGTTGTGGCATGATGTTTGTGTTTTTTTGTTTGTTTGTTTTTTTAATTCTGTATAGTTGTAAGTCTGTTATAGTAAGTGGTCTTTAAAATAGCATCCCATTGTAGCATAACTGTGTGCTTTGGTTAAAATTTGGGAGGTTTCCAAAAGTTGCCTAAATCTTAATTCAGGTGGAGTTGCCAGTGGAGGAAAACTCAAATTGGATGTAACTTCAGGAAATTACTTAATGATTTTTTTTTTTTTTAAAAACAAACAAACAAACAAAACAACTCTTTCCAAAACATTCAGTCATGTGTTTCATATATTAGATTGTGTCCATAACATCCATGACTGTCTTCCAGTATGTTGTAAATACAAGTAACATCTTGGGTAGATTCCTGCGCATTTAATATTTTTTTTTAAACTAATGTATGCAAAGTGAGGGATGCTTGCTTCTAACATAAAACCAATGAAAGAGCCATTTTAGCTTGTATATACATTTGCTTTTGAGATGTCTTTGGTTGTAGTGGTAGAAAATGGATCTTTCCAGCCCTCAGATAGTTGTGAAGTTTATCCCTGCCTTATTTTGAGAGTGTGTTGCCACACTGATTGGAATTTGTCCCGTACAAATCCTGTTCAACACACATCTTGGATCTTGTTATGAGAGCAACAAAGCTGAAAAAAAGAAAGATTGGGGGGGGGAAAGACATTTTGTAAATTCTTTACTTAGTGACCACAGCTTTTCATGGAGCAGCATGTAGTATGGAAAAGATGTAAACCAGCATGCTGAATGTGTGGCAGAGCACCAGTGCTCTGTTTTTTTTTTTTTTTTTTATATGTACTACCTGTCATCTTGGCCAGAAAATTGTGCAGTATGTTGTGACAGTGTTGTCAGTGTTGTTAACTGTGCATTTTGAAGCAGAGACTGTGGTTAGGGAAGGGGCATTATCACTGTATTCGGTGAGCATATAGAAGTGCTAAGGAATTGTTTGGGTGTCCTTTTTCCGTGGGCTATATATGGGGAGAAATAGTAAGGGTATGGTTAAAGAAAGAAGCTGAATACTTTTGCTATGACTTTCATTCTTCCTTTTGAAGAGTATATTTGATTGACAAATGTGATCAGTTATGGTTGAATTGGAAAAAAATATGAAAAAGAACAAGCATAATACTAGTTATATACATAGATCTTGTAGAGATTTGCAGTGGCTGTCTTAAAATTGGAAACTGGCTCTATTTTACAACAGTGGATCCTTCATAAAGCAACTTTTATGAGCCCTTTTAACCTTGTTGTAAATTAAGCTTGCATTAAGTTGTTTCTTTCTCTTTCCTGCCAAATTCTAGGTGGTGGAAATAAATAATAATAATGGTTGTGACAAGCAGTATGAACTTGTAATCCAGTGTTTTTTTCTTTTTGTCTACATTTAATTGTTTTAATTTAACTTGTAAATTAGTTGGGATATGGACTTTCTCCCATTTTCCTAGCCCTCGCTTTTACTTTTTTAAAAAAATTAGTGTTATTTGCCGCTTCTGGGGGAAAAAAATAAAAAAGAATGTCGTAGTATCCAGAAATTTAGTTAAACTTTCAGACCATTTCAAAAAGGTTATTATTTTTAAAAAATCATACCAAATCCTTCACTTCTCTACAGTGGTCTAGGTGGTATGACATTAGGAGAGCCAGGATGTGTAACATTAGGGTATAGGTTCTTTATGATTATGAATTTCCCTGCTTTGACAAAACCAGTATATGCTGTAGTGATCCATCCTGCTCGGCTAAAATGAGTTTATTTTCTAGAGATGTACTTATAGATCCACTATAATCTTTTTGTGGACATTAGTTTCGTGCAAAATTTCAGATGGGCAAGGATCTGTTTTAGCCTGAGTGTTTATCATTTACTGCAACTATAAACTGGGTCCTGAAGAAGTGCTTTGACCTTCTGCAGGAGTTCAGGCTTAAACTTGTTTCCTATCTTCCTGTTATGTTCTTTGAGTGAAGTCGTTCATTGCGCTCAGGAGTGACATTGCTGAGAAATGGTCTCCTCTGTTTATGCACAGGATGGGCACTGTACAGCACAGACAACTGCAGCAGGAGATAATACATGCTGCCTCACTAATAACTTCAAGCTATTCAGTCTCTGTGGTGGCTCAGTTCGGGGCCTCTCTGGAATAAAGTGCCAACAGCATGGTTTTTTATGATGCGAATGTATGTTAACTGGAGACTGATATCACCTCACTGTCCACTGGAGATTTATCTCACTGAGGACCAGAGGCTAAACTTGAACAAAGATTTGAGCAGTAAAATTCTAATGTTTTCAATTTGTTTAGTTTCTCTGCTATTTGGATATGAGCTCACAGGCACAACACTGCTGCAAAGGCAGAGAATACCACCCTAGGGGTGTATATATAAAGCTATCTCTTCTAAAACAAAATAAATAATAAGGCCTTGGGTGATATGACATGTTACAATACAATTTTGGGCTCTTTATTATAAAGCAGGACATCAGGAAGTTATTGGACAGTGAAAAAGATTTGGTAACTAAGAACATGACTAAGAAGAAACTGGTTGAACTTTATCTGGAGAGAGAGGGAATATGTCTGAGAAGTCTGTACAAATACTGCATATCTGAGTAACGGTCGAAATTCTGCTGCTGAAATTGTGCAATGATAATAATAAACAGCAGACAGAGACAAACTCCTATCTTAGGATGGCCCTATCTTAGGACTAATGTTCAAACAATAGGTACTTGCAGCTGACTAGTGCCAGTTAATACTGTATCATGACCATTGTTTGCAGAACTCTCATATATTGCTACATTTTTAACTAACTCTACACTCCAGGGGAAAAAAAAAAGAAAAAAAAAAAAAAAAAGGCAAACAGAACATTTTTTTTGGAAAAACCCAGTTAAATGTCCATTAATAATCAGGTAAAGATAGAAAATAATTTTGGATAAATATATAATTATTTTTCTCACTGGTATTCCATTAATTGAATTCTTTTGATCAGACATATAGAAAATAAATTAATAAGAGTGGAGTAAGGACATAGCAAATTTGATCATGCAAGTGGTACAGCATCATTAAAAGAATGTGTCTAAAAGCTCTTTTGTTTGGAGTTTCAGACGAGGCTGTGAATAATGGGTAAATTCGTCAATGACCAGATTAGAGGTATATAAACTATCTAACTGTATCTATCAGTAATGTGTTAGAGACTTGCATAGATAAAGATTGCTTGAGAGGGCAACAGGATAAAAGACAGTGTAGCAGAAGCATACCAAATATACTGAGGGGAAGGTGAAGTGAATGCTCCAGGTCATAACTGGAAATAATGCAGGAACAGAACAATAGGATTCAGACAAGTAACCTTTTTTTTTTTTTTCTTTAATTAGTTGGTTAGTTTCTGTGAAAATATTTGTGCAAAATAAAATCTCTATGTTCAAGAGGAGTGAAATGTAAGTTTTACATAGTCCCGTCAATGCTCAGCAAATGTAGTTTCTCTGAAGAAACATTGTCTCTCAAGGATTAAGCCAGTCACTGAGAAAGTTTGAGGTCTTCCTGTGAAAACATGTACATTTCTTGTGTTCAGCAGCTGTCCACTGACAGAGATGAGATCCCAGACTAGCATATACAAGTCTGTTCTCATGTGTTTCTACTGCTTGTGGTGCATTCATTAGTACCTCTTATATCCTTGGGTTTTTGCGTTCCTCACAGGCACATTAATGTACTCTCCCTGTTTTGCCTTTGTTCTGTCTAAAATGGTCTGAAGACAGAGAATAAAGAAATTGGAGTTGGCAACTGGAGGATGAATAATAGCTTTATGAAGTGCCAATGAGAAGATGTAGAAGCTCAGCTCTGCAGGAGGATGATATTGTTTTATTTGAGTTGATGTGTGTGTTACCTAAGGTTGCTTTCTGTTGTTTCATCCCCGATTACGCATGAGTTCATAATCTCACCAGGTCCACTTTTTACATATTGTCTGGTTTCAAAATCCCATTCTTTTCCAGGTTTTTATTTTGATTCCTCCACTGTGGCTGTCTGTCTGCCATGCCTGTGCCACAACGCTGGTTCGGTGAATCAGACCTGTGATAAATTGTCTGGCCAATGTATTTGCCAAGATGCCTCTGTAACAGGACTAACTTGTGAACGTTGCAAAGAACTTTATTTTGGATTTGACTCTGTGACAGGAAGGTGAGTGCTTCTTTTTTACAGGTCACTTATAACCTCCTAGTTACACTTTTTTTCCCTCAAATTAGCTCATTCAGAGTTTTAGTGACAGTGAAAAGATCTGCTGTGGAATTCATGTGTGCACTCTGATTTATGTGTGGTATGTTATATAACCCTCTGTGCTCCCATGAGCTGAAGGAAATGGAAATTTTGCCACAGATTTAAGTAGAAACAACATGAAACTGTATAATGCTAATGCTATCTGTTGTTGTAGCTGTTTTGTAATTGTTTCTCTGTTTCCTCTGCATCTTTAGTAAGATGTGTTGGTCTCTGAGGTGTTAATCATTGACTATTAAAATGCAGGTAATATGCCATTCTTATAACTGGTGAATGCTTTTGGAGATCTCGGAAAGATATTTTAATGCGGGGGAAAAAAAAAAAGTAAAAAATTACAAATTTTCTGTGTGTTTCCAAGTTTCATTTAGTAGAAATACTTGTAGCAACTTTCCTCTTAAAAATCTGTTTTTCTGAAGCAGTATATTCTTTTTCAGCATTTAGTTGTGCCACAGGGTAAATTGTTTATCTATTGCAGCCCAGTGCCTCTAGGTACACTGAAATTATATGGATATATTCCTTGGAATGTAGGGGAGAAAACATTTCTACAGGTAGTGCATTGCTATTCCAACTATTGCTCTATCTTTCTTTTCCAGGATCATCTTTCTCGCTTAATCCCCACAATCTCAATTTCCTTTTAAATATTGTCCAGAAAGATTGCATAGCTCTAATGCTATTATATTTTCATGCAGGCTGATGGTTTTAAATTGTTTTGTTATTTTTTTTTTTTTATATTAAAAAAAAAGCACAGGCAGAAGCAAAATCTGCACACCATTCCCCTCTCCATGCTCCTTTCCCCTAGCTAGTGTGGGGTAGATATGCTTTTAGGCAGTGATTATCAGTGTCATCTTGCATATATTTGACATTTTTCTGCAGATTTTTCACTTAACTTTTATGTTACTGTCACTCATTAGGAGATTTTTAAAATTATTTTTTACTGTTGCGGGTCACAGAAGCATCTGCTAATGGCCATAAAGTAAAGTGTAGGAATAAGGACTTCCTATTTTCACTTCCTGTCATTTCTAATGGTAAGGAATAAAATCTGTGCAATACTAAAGTTCCCTTTTAAATATATTTTCCTTATTATTAATGATCTCTTTTTTTAGTTACTTGGAATAGATCCCTCCCTCGCCCCCAATTTTAGCAGGTGATGGAGAGTTTTATGTCTATGTTAAGTGATAGCTTTCCTGAACTAGATATTGGCCTTGAGTTACCTGCATTTTGAGCTATCTTCTGAAATTCAAAACATGGAAATATCTAGAATTACCTAGCTCCAGATCTTGTTGTAAAGATAGAAAGTTTTTACAGTTCTGGAATTTGAATCAGAGTTGGGTTTAATGCCTTAATACTACTTAATCCTCATGACAGTATTGAAGACTGCTCTGGTAGTACATTAACATGATTAACTTGTGTTGCATATGCTTGGCTTCCTTTTGGTTATCATCCACTTGGGCAATGTAACTCTGTTCCTCAGGCAGAAACATTTATTCACTGAAAATGATAATCCAAGTCTTTATTTGTTAATCTACTTTAATCCATTTCTTTAACTGTTAATATCTTCTTAAAAAGAGAAATATGCTTTTTCCTTCTCTATAAAGTTGCAAAATCATTTAAACCATCCTTGCTCCGAGTGTCTTTAAAGGATTCTGCATACAGAATGAAAAGGATATGAGCTATCTATAGTGGCAAAGATGTATCTGTCTTGGCACAATCGTCGGAAAAAAATAAGCAAAAATTATGACACACAAACTGTGAGGCTTTAAAATTCTCACATTCTGAGGAATGTTAATGTGAGTGGATTTATTTTGTGATGTTTTTGAGATAAAACAAACTCCATAGTGCATTTTAATTTATGAAGCAGGAAAATTTCCTTGTCAATTAAAGAATTAAAAATACTGTATGTTTGCAGTGGCCTGAACAGATCTGTAATGGTTGTAATTGGTACACAATTGAAATGCTTTACCTCTGTATTGTTTACTATAATGAACTGGTCAATGAACATCACAAATTGTTTATCTATATATATATATCTTGACAGATTACTGTTTATGAAATCCATTTAGTAAGTGAGGTTTTCCCATAAGGATGAAAAATGAAGATTTTAAACAGATTGCTGGAGAGGCTCTAACTGCACCTAGAGAGTCAATGTAATAAAGGTTTCTCTATATTAATATTACAAAACCCATTTATCCTCACAAAATCAATATTGCAATTCATCTTGGCCTGACATTTCTTTCCATGTTTTAAAAGTCCGTTTTCCTTGATTTTGTATAATTCTGTTTTAATAAAAAATGTTTGACTTGGTGTATATTGAAGAAGTAACATTTAAAAAGAATGCTGAAAATTTTTCTTATTTGATTACAAGTTTCAAAGGATTTATTTTTTTTTTTTTTAAACATCCTTAATTGACCGAGTCCTTAATCCTGACCAAAAAGAGTGAATGAACTATGCATAAGAACAAAGGCAGTTCTAGTGTTCTGCAGTCTAAGAAAATGATGTATGTGATTACTCAAATATAATGTGTAATCCTGTGGCACAGGATATTTATGTGGCACAGATCATGATGATGTGTATGCTGTTGTTTATGGGATGTGGAGCCTAATTCAGTATAGACAGAGGCAGGGAGCCTACACTTTCTATAAACGAAAATGCAACCAAAAACTCTTCCCATGACTGTACATGTATGTGAATTTGTTTGTCTAGAGTGTGAATGATGATGAAAAGTGGAATACTCAGGGGACCCTTATTCATAAGAGGTGCAGTAATATGCAGGCGCAGTAAGACAAGCCTGGGTTTTACTCTTTCTCTACTGACACTTTTCATTAACACCCCTTCCCAACTAAACATGTACTAAATATCATCATGCAATGAAATTATGAAATAATAAAGTACTTTCTTACTAAGCAAATAAATCTTTCTTCATTCTTTTTCTCTAAGTAAACTGTTTTTTTTTTTATCATGATGATTAAACATAGTCTAAAGAAAACATGTTTGAAGGGGAATTTGGATGCACTGTCTACAGATGAAGAGACAATACAGTTTGAAAAAAACAAAATGCACTTTTGACTATAAAAGAAAGCAAACTTACAGTATAGTGTTTTCCAAGAGAGAATCTATTTTATTTATTCCCCAAAGGATATTGGTGCATAAAAGAAATTGGCAGCTTATTTTGCAGCTTTAGCTTTTATCAGCCTTTTTAAGGGTGTTGAATGATTACCCTGGAGATCACACAGAACAAGCTGCTGTGGTGTAAAGGAACTCTAATACAGGGAGCTCAGTGATGGGCAGAAAACGTATGTGGAGAGTTTTCTTAAACTTGTTAAAAATTTGTCACATTTAATGTTTATTTCACTGATTATTGACCTGGATTTTAGTGTGCTAATGTGAAAACAGTTTCCACCTTCCCCGCCCCTCTCCCATGCCTTAAAAAGCAGACACCTCAATCATAACTGAACTCACTTGTATTTCTGCCTTCATATAGACAGAAAAATATAGTCCAAGGTGATGGTGATGACTGGGAAAATGGCAAAGTAACTTGCATAAATGCAGCATTACCTTTTTCTTTGGATCTGGGGAAAGTGGCCAAGGAAATAGCAGCCAAATATAAATGAAGAACTCTTGCCTAGTCTTAGGGTTAGCAGAGCAAATGAGGACATGGCATGACTGTTTCTCCCTTGGACTCTCCCAAGGTCTTTTTGTTGTTTCATCATCTTGGAACCTGGCATCTGGAGTCATTTAAGATTCCCTAGAGGCTGATGTTGCTTATGGTTGAGAATCCAGCTCAGGGTAAGGGGAGCGAGGTTACGAATATCCCAGTATGTTTTAGCTGCATTGAACAATACCTCCCAGTCCATATATTTTTTTTTTTTTTTTTTCAAAACTCTTTCAGTCTGCAGCAGTTAAAATACAGTGAATTTAGTACCTAAACTATGAAGTTTTATTTGCTATTGTTGCCTTTCTATTATGACTAATAGTAGTCTGCTTTGCCATAGGTAGCAGAACAGTATTAGCAGTAAGGAAAAAGTGCTTTGCTTAGCTTCAGAGACCTTATTGTGGCTTTTGAATATTTAAAGAAGGTCCATAAGAAAGGTGGGGACAATCTTTTCAGCACAGCCTGTCACAACAGAACAAGGGGTAAGGGTTTTACATTAAAAGAGGGTAGGTTTAGACTAGATATAAGCAGAAAATTTTTTACAGTGAGAATAGTGAAACACTGGAACAGGCTGCCCGGACAGGTGATAGAAGCCCCATCCCTGGAAACATTCAATATCGGGTTGGACAAAGCTCTGAGCAACCTGATCTAGTTGAAGATGTCCCTGCTCACTGCAGGGGCCAAACCAAACTTTCATCCAAAGCCATTCAATGAACTTCTGAGATGTTCCAAGTCTGAATATTTGCATAATCTGATATTGGTACCCCTGGTATAAATGAATATAAGTGAGGAAGTAGTACATCAAGTGGAAAAACAAGTGATCATGAGAGATTTCACATGCAAAAGCCAAATTATGAATTAGTGCTGAATGTGTTCTACTGTAGCTAGAGAAATTGAAATATGATGTGTGATACCAATGAATTGAAGGGTTTTTTTTTTTAATTAAAAAGATTTTAATTCATAAACTTAATGAAATATTCCTTTTAGTTATTTTCAGTTTTGTCCATCAGGCTGCAAGAAAACCATGCATTCTGTTATAATATTAAATTTCGGATATTTTTTTCCCTGTCTTAATCTGAGGGTTTTTTCCTCCTAATATTTGCCTACATTCATTCTCCTTTACTCGCAGCATGTTATTTATTTCAACTTCAAGTTGCCTTTGTAGAAAAGAAATTATTAATTGATTTCTTTTTCAACAAAAGCCTCATTTTCTCTAAGTTAGAACGCTGCATGTTTTGTGAAGAAACCTATGAAACCACTTATACATGTATCTCTGCAGGTTGCAGAACTGAGTGCACGATGTGGTTATTAACAAACATTGTTATCCAGTTTGTACATGGATCAACAGTTATAAAAGCTCTTTAATTCTAAGCAGCTTTTGCCTAAGTTAGAATATTATTCTAGTGTTCAGATGTTAATGTTTGTTTTTATAACAAGCGAGTTACTTCTTTCAGGCTAATGGAGTTTCTACTGTGTTTCAGGCTACTAAACTGTTTCTGGTTTTTTTTTTGTTACATTACCCAAGAATCTTCTAAACAACACCCTACTGTGCTTAACTGAAGTGTTAATGTGTTTTGATCACTTACTTGATTTGGTTTTATTTATAGATGTCAGCACTGTAATTGTCATCCTGCAGGAGCCATTAGTGGGACTTGTCATCTTGTTACCGGACAGTGTGTTTGTAAACAATTTGTAACTGGCTTGAAATGTGACAGCTGTGTTGCCAATGCTAGTAATTTGGATGTCCACAACCTATTTGGCTGCAGTAAAAGTAAGTGAATGTTAGGTCTTAAAAGCATGTCTTTCAAGTTTGGTGTTTTTTTTTTTTGTTTGTTTGTTTGTTTGTTTGTTTTTTTAATTATTATTGATCTAGTGAGTATTAAATAAGGTCAGCAATACTAACACTGCGTTTGACGTTTTTTTCTCTCCAAATTTCTGGTCCCTGAAATTTAGGTGATTTTCACTATGAGTATCTTAGGAGTGTTCTGGAGAGATGTGCAGAATGCTTAGTGTCATACACCCAGTTTAAGCTTGCATGCTAACCCAGGGTAGAATGAATGGCCCATAGTTCACTTGCACTTCCCACCATGTTCTTTGTGGTGAGCAATGTAGAGTTCACTTTTTAGTCACACAAATGCAGTAGTATTCCTACAACTTACAGTTTAGCTCTCTTTCCTGCCATTGGCAGGAGGCAGGAGATCTGCTTTCAGATCTCTTGAAGATCTGCTCCTGGTAGTTACTTCAGAATCTGCTCTTCAGTGCAACGCAGCTTTGTCTTTCTCTTCCTGGGGCTTTTTCTTCAGTCAGTTTGGGAAGATATGCAGTTTTGTGTAACAGTGTCATAAATGGGCATGCATGAGGCAGGGCTAAGGCTTTTTTGAGGGTCAGACTGTGAACTGTAATGAAACGCATCGCAATGGAACATATGCATGCTTGCCCTTGCAGACAGTCTACGTATGAAGAGATGGCTCAATTTCAGCTTTTGTATCATAATTAGTGAAAATTAAATATTCAGATTTCCTCACCAATGCACAGTCTCCAAGCTGGCAGGGTTTTTAAAGGAGGGCAGAAAAAAAATGTGTCATAAGAAAATCAAATTTTTAAGATTTTTCAGGTCAAGGTTCAGAAATGGGCTTTGAGAACGTCATACCATGTAATGCCAAACTGTGTGGGAACGACCTCAGCTAATCCTGAAGAAGTTATTTTTGAGACACACCTCACTGCCATACACAGTTAACAGCCTAATCTTGGAAGTCGAGTAACCAGTGAATGAGATACTCTGCAGATGCTAATTGGTTATTTCTATACTAATTAATTAATGGCCACAGTGGTCCTACTGTGAGAGTTAGCTCAGGTAGCCACATATAATGCAATGACAGAGTGAGGACACACCAGAGTAATCTCTGGAGTGTGTTTCTGGATCTTCCTTCAACAACAAAATAATTTTTTTTTGTGTATTCTACATGGGTACAATATATATCATTGTGTTATGTGCACACTATAGATTTGCAAGCAGAGATGTAGATACAGAGCGTGTGTTTACAAGGACAGACAGCTCTTGCTTTGATTCCAGTTTCTATTTCATTGTACATCTGCTTACATTTCAAATAATACGCATTGCAGAATGAACAGTGCTATAAATGGGATAGAATGAAGGACTAATTTGTTTCAAAAAAAATATTTTTCCTCAAAGCTTGCAATTGTTTAGATACAGTTTTGTTTTCTTTTTCCTCATACCCTTCTGCTGAAGGTGTAGTGTCTATTCATTGTACAGGTTGATTGGCTTGTTGCTTCTTTAAAAAATGTAGGATGTTTCAACTGAATGTATAATAATAATAATACATGGCACTTTTATGATGCTGTTCATCTTCAAAGTGCTTTACAAACATAAACCAACCTACTTATTCATGTTGGGATATACATTGGATAAAGGTCAATAGCAATTCAACTATAAAATTGATTAATAATAATATGACATAGATAAATAATGTCATAGATTTTAGTTAGGGAAAAAAATGCATCAAGCAGTATTCTAAATGACAAGTGGAGTCCTCTTCTGGACATAAATGGTATAGCAATTGCAGTTTTTGGGTTATTCAAACGAAAATAATTGAACTTGTTGCACAGATATGGAGCTTTGTCTAGCTTTGTATTTGTGGTTATTTACATTGCAGAACAGTATTTTTATTGACACATATCATTACTGGTTTTAAGTCTTTGCAAAAGGATGGAAACTTAAGTTACAGTCACTGTCCAACTAACATTCTTTAAGGAAAGGACCTATTTTCAGTTTTTTCTGCTGAGCAATATCCTAAAAGCTCCATAAGAAAGGAGAAAAACAAACAAACAAACAAAAAAACCAAACTCGGTACTTTGCTTACACTTCTAGAATGCAAAACAGTAAACATGGGAGAACTATGCAATAGTGTGAGACTGAGAATGGAAAATTAAGGTTATGCAGATAAATTTCTGTGACTGCTCCTGTCTTGTAAGCATATATTACATGGAGAGAAACTTTCAAAAATGCCAACAGGGGTTTAGGAGCACTTATTTTCTTTCATTCTCAAATTTTACTCCTGTAGACTCTTTAGCATACATTCACCTCAACTCAGAGTGACTCAAAACCTCTAGACTGGCAGGAAAATGTGTTCTGTTCAGTACAATGAATTGTAGATGTGCTTTCTGCTATTTCTTTGCTGAAAGGCTGCAGTAGGAGCAGGACTTGTCGTTATCTTACTCTAAAGCAAGAGCTTCAACTCAGGTATTAGATTTTTGTTAAGAACTTGTACGTAACGTGACCCACTGATGTTGGTGTAAGTCTCTGCATCCATCACTTGTATGGTTTGATGTCCTCACGTCTTTTTGTGCCTGCAACTTCATTCTTTTCTTCTTTCCTCCTGTTAGCTTCTCTGCACATATTTTGATAATTATATATATGATATAATATAATGCTAAATATATACATTTTATATATATGTAGTATATTAAGCCAGTATCTACATAATGAAGATGATGATAGTCTATAAACAGAAGGAGAACCAATTAATGAAAACCTGCTGGTTTCTTATGTTGATATTTTTCTATAATACTTGATAAAAGGGAGAAAAGCTTACTTCATGGTTTTGGAATCCAGCTTCTGGTAATTTACCCCATATGCTGAATTCTTTACTGCCCTCAGCTGTTCCCATTCCTGGAGCAAAATGTTTTCCTCTAGATCCACACTCTCCCGGTTTTCTCTCCCGTAGTAAAGAGGCTAGGAAAATGACACAGTCTGCCTTTGAGTCAAGCTAGAGTAATTAGTAGCTGCCAAAACAGACTAGTCTTGCTCTATGCTAGTGTGTTGTGTACTGAGGGTCAGAGAATGGTGCTTTCCTTAGTCTAATAGGCTGGCTAGAGATCTCATAGCAGGATATGGTCTTGTGCTCTGACCTGAGTGGTAATATAAATATAAAATCATTTAGGTTGCAAAGGGATTGTTGAGTCCAGCCATAAAACCGTATGCTTGTGTGCATATATGTATATGTGTATATCTGTGCATAGGAAGTTCAGTTTCTGAGTAACAGCCATTGTCTTAGCACCACAGTCAGTCAGTTGGGTTATGAAAGAGACATGGGAGGGACTTTTACTGCTCTTTCTGAAAACGTGAGATTTTTGGCTCATGAACTTGAGGTTTGCTTTTCTCTTTATTGATGCTGGTGCAATTAAGTAGCGACTTTTCCAAAGTTAATGGAGGTGATAGCAGAGTAGTACATTGGTAAATAAGAATCTTAAACTGATTTCTTAAAACATGAGACACCTCGCTCTCATTGATTTAAATTTCATTAGAAACAAATGGAAGTGAATTGCCTAAATAACTGTCAAAATTTGCCCCTTTATGTTTGTTGTCATTTGGTGTATTAGGCTTATTGTAACACTTGAGTGAAATTTGTAGTTAGTTGGACATTCCATTTCTATTCTATTAGAGGAAGTTATGCCTTGCCTATACTCAAATGGAATTAATTCTTTGAAAAAAATAAATTATTGAACTATAGACTTCAGTAATGTGACCAGATAAAGATGTTCTCGTTTTATAGAGATCTTGAAATGCATTAAAAAAAAAGGGGGGGCTGGGTGGGAGGGACTGCAAAACTGTGATGTACTTGCTTTAATTTGGGAAAGGGGGATTAAGTTTATTTGTCATTTGTTTAAATGTACATTTTTTTTTCATGTACTTGGATTAAAAAACTTTGAAGAGCATTTGGATGGATCAGTTTATTCTACCAATGTCTTGCCTTGGTGACTGTATGTTTACTTGACAACTTTTCAAAAAATTCAGCAGTTTCTTTGCATTTTCATTATAATTTGTGTGATTATTGAACACCCTCATTTTTACATCCTCTGTTTTTCTGTATGTTTTAGCGCCATTGCAGCAGCCTCCTCCAACAGGAGAAGTTGTCAATTCCTCTGTTATCAATCTTTCATGGAGTTGCCCTGATTCTCCAAATTCTAACAGGCTTACTTACCAGCTGTATAGGGATGAGGCTGAAATTTATACAACTGAAGACTACCACCCTTATAGTAAGTATCAAAGATTTTGTGTGTGTACGTACATATCTATATATGTGTGTTTTCTTAATTATTTATCTTTTCTGTCATTATTATTTTCTGTAATTTTGAATACATTATTCTGTTTTCCTTTAGTGTGTTATTGTTCTGTGTTATTAATTTTGCTTGAAACAAACCCATACCCCACTCTAAAATCTGGCAAACTCAATCACCCAAACTGGCTGGTAATTTTTACTTTTTCATCTGAAAAAAAACTTTAAAATTGACTCACCAAAAGTATTGCCTGCAAACATACACAAGCTCCAAAATCTAAAAGGGACAAAGTGCCAAGTAAAGAATTAGGGTGAATGGAAAAGACCACAATGTGCTTAAAATTCCTTTTTTCATCCTCACGGTTTTAAACTGTTAACAGATTAGGAAAGCTTTTTGTGGCCTCTGACTTTTAGCACCTTGTGTTATGCTATCAGTGTAACTCCTGATTTGCCTTTAGTAGCACCACTTTTCTCATGTTGAGGCTTGCAAAGGGATCCTCAGAAGGCAGTCCTCAAGGATTCGACACTGTCCTAGCTGGAAAGGCCATTTTGTGCTACTATTGATCTTCTTATCAAAGGAAAGGAGATGGGTTTGGATACTGTTTTTTCTGTATATATGAAACATAAGTACATTTTCTTAAGAAAACAGGTGTTGTTTAATGCCACTAAGGTTTGATTCCTGTTCCAGTAGGTTCTTTAGTTTGCTACATTTTCATAACAAAGCAGCATTAATATTTTGCTGAAATCGACTCTTCATAATTATTGACAAGTACCCTAGAAGGAAAAAAACATGACTATTATTCAGTAGAAGCATAGATCCTTTGGAATGCACCTACCATTTTCATGTTCTAGTGCATGCTGCTGTGTTACAATTGATTGCTTTGTGGTTTATGCTGTGAATTTGGACACTGCAGTACATACCATGAGGAAAGGTACACGACCCCATGTAATCATGGGATTAAGTGCTTGAGAGAAGAGAAAGAAAAGGTACAAAAAACCTTAGAAAGATAATAGAAAATATTCCAATTCTTTAATTTGGTTTAAAAGTCTAACTTCAATAAAATTATGAATTAATTTCAAAAGAAAAGCTAATGTATTTTCTTCTTATAAAGTTGTGCTTGGTAATACACTTGGAACTGAATGTATTTTTGTGGATGTTATGACTGTACCTACACTGTTTGTAGAGAGTGAAAAATTCTGAATGTAGTTAGATGGATAATAAGACATTAACATGTTTCTATCTGGTCAAACTATTTTGTAAAAACATAGATTTCGTTACAAAAGACATTTTCTGTCATTCCCCCTAATTGTGAAATTGTCTGCTGGTGTTTGAATATCAAGAATTTGTTGTTAATGCTGTCAGAACTTTTGATAATGTTATTTATTTCCTCAGTACAGGTTGGATTTGTAATGCTTATGAAATTCCCTAGGAGTGCAACTGGATGAACATTTTCTTATGACTAAATGAGAGTTTTATAGGAACTTTGAGCTTCCCAAGGAAAATTAAAAATAATGTTCTAAATCAGCCTGGTGATCTGGCTGATAGTATTGCAGAGTGCCTAGTTAAAACAATGTTTTTCTAACTGTTCTGGGAAACCAGAGGCTCAGGAGATACCAATCCTTGTCTTGAGGATAAAATTAAATACTTGCTTTAAACTGTGAAAAACAAAAGCAAAGTTACTTTAAAGTCTCACTCCAAATCACACTGGTTCTAATTATTTATAAATGTATACATGGTGGAGTTGTTCACCTGAGGAATGTAGAACCTTCTAACTTTTAGCTTTATCCAGTTTTATCTAGCCTATATTCCTACTGAAATAAGTTGTCACCTGCTGATCAGCTGTTCAATACTGAATGAACTTCCTTGTAATGTTGAGATGTCTGCCAGAAAAGTAATGAGCACCAATATTAGCATTTTGGGTGATCTGCCTTTTCCTATCCCTGTACTTGAAAAGGTGAAAGTAACGTGCTTGCTGTTGAGATTAGCCCTGGCATCTCTAGAGTTTGGGTCCATTCTAGAGGGTAGGTTTTGGAGGTTGACTGTAGAGCTCGGGTGGTGTTAGTGCAGTTGTTTCTAGAGCAAGTACAAATTCTGGAGTTGACTGGTAGGGGGATGGTTTTAGATTGGCTTCTGGCTTGCTTGCTGATTCTAGATTGGGTTCCTGCGTGCTTGTTAGTGTCAGAGTGGAATCATGACTTACCTTGTCTCAGGACCACTTGTTGGTTCAGCACTCTAGTCTAGCTCTCTGTCTTGTTGGTTCTAGAGGTCCAGGTTCTAGGTAGCTCAATAGTTCTGGAGCACATTCCAGGTCAGCATATGATTCTAGATCAGGGCTGGATTCTGAAAGAGGGGAGGTTCTAGATCTAGTTCAGAGGCTACTCCTGTTTTGTCATCTCATGAGGAGTTGTGGTCCTTGCTCCTGATGATAGCAGTCTTGATTTTTTTTTTTTTTTTGTCTTTTTTTTTTCCTTGGATGCTTTTTTCTTTGTGGCTTTGTTGAGTTGAAAGCCCGTAGTGTGGGGATACTATCATCCTATGAAGTGCAGCTCTCCCAAGTTTCTAGTGTGCTGCCTCTGTGGCCATTGTTTCTCTGGAGGCAAAAATCAGACACTGGACACATGACAAGCTGCTACTTGCCTGCATCCTTCACCGGAACTGGTTGTCGTGCTTCTGTTGTGAGAATTCTTGGCAGCTTGTTCAAGAGTCTTGTCTTAACACTTGTCAAATTGCCTCTTGTCCTCACTGTTGTGCCCAGGAGCACTTCAGACAGGGTAGGTACGTCTGTGCAGCACAAAGAGCTCAACAATTCTGCAGTATGCTTGAGTGCTTGCACCTACATTTGCAAACAGCATGCTAACCCAAAAGCTGAGGAAGGAACACCTGAATCTCACCAGCAAGACTGAAACTGGCTGCATCATTTACTTGCTTACTACTAATGCACAAGGATGTCACAACAACCACTGCTGCTGCTGGCAGAGACGTTCCCTAACCTTGCCTGAAGTACCAGGGTTTGAAAGGCATGAAGATGAGATCACCCAGTCTCCTTACTGGTGGACTCCGGTGATTAGTTTGTGATTGCTGAGTGACAGCTGAAGTGCTGTAAGCGATTGCTGAACCAACACTGCTGCTATTGTACTAAAATGTCCTGGGTTGAATGTCTAGCAATACTCATAACTTTGTGGTCTAAGTTGTACTCAGGGCTGGCTTGCCAGTGCAGATGTACAGAGAGGACTTAGAAATAGCTGTGTCCTCTCCGTTTGCTTTGGAAAACTTTAAGAGTATCCGTGCTCTGTCATGTAATGTATTACTCAACATTCACTACTTCTTAAGGCCAAACAATGCATTCTGTATGATATGTATGATATGATAGTATGTAAATTCTTACTGTGATGTGATGAGTCAAATGTGTAACTGTTTCTAGGATATATCCATGGTCATGGGTTGCTAAAAAGTGGTTGAAAAAGCTATTTAGAGTAATGGAAAGTAGAGGGTGAGGAAGGTGTATATGAACTTTGAATATACCTTATAAGTAATTATTTGCAGTTCTATTTCACTTTTCACACAAGATCAAATGCTTTACAAATGAACTATTGAGCTCTATTTTAGGACTGAGGAAGTGAAAGTATGGAAAGATGAAGTATTTGGTCATACACTATGACAAGAATCAAAAACAGAGGTGTGAAAATTTACAGAATTATTTAGTTTTATTTCTTGGATCGGAACCACTAATATCCATACTGGTTTACATTAGAAATAATTATTTCCAAGCAAAGGAGAAATAAGAAGATAATTGTATTGAGCTTGTTCATGATTAAAGCAGGAACTAGGAGAAATTCAGTGGAAAAATTATTTCTCTAGCAATGCCAATGTGCAGTGGAAGATAATAAAGAGAGAAAAGAGGAGGTTTGTTTTTTCCCAGTAAAAAAAAAAAAATGTTGAGAAGTTACAGTGTTCATAATGATCTCAAGAAGAGTATGCAAATGGGCACAAACATTATGTGTTGGATTAGGGATGGAAAGACTTTAAGTATAGAAACTAAGGTTATTTGTAATACATTAGACTGATAGAGTTTTCTTCCCACCTGCTTATTTTAGGTATTCAGACCTTCACTGATACCATGTTATCTGCATATACCTTCTATTCCTATTACGTCCAAACCAGCAACGTCCATGGTTTTACAAGAAGTGCCTCAGTGACATATAGAACAAAATCTGGGACTCCTACAGGAAGCCTGCATTTAAATCCCATCTTTCCTGTTAGTCACCACTCTGTTTTACTTCACTGGACAAGCCTCTCCAATGACTCTGGGCCCATAGAGAAATACATTTTGACATGCAGTGGTTTGGTAGATCTTCAGCCTTGTGGTCAATATGAAGGCTTAGAAACTTCAGCAATTATTTGGAATCTAATTCCATTTACAAAGTATGTTTTTTCTGTGCAAGCTTGTACTAGTGGAGGCTGCTTAAAGAGCCAGCCAGTAACAGTAATTACTGCACAAGCTCCTCCAGAAGGGCTACACCCACCGATGATAGAAACCATCAGCTCTACAGAACTGGCTGTGGAATGGTCACCACCTGAGAAACCAAATGGTAGGTCATTGAATTTCCTTTTGTAAGTCAAAGATTTTGCAAAGAAAAAGCACCATTTTCTCAAATCTGGTTGGAATATCTTTATGCAGGCAATGTAAACTGAGAGTGAAGTAAGGCATGGTCTTAATTTGTCTCTCCAACGCTAAACATATCCTCAGAGTCTGTGTTTTATTCTTTTGGAGTTCAGAACTTCATCTGTATGTGTTTGGTCCAGGTTTTAGCACGTAGTGGCATCTGTTGCAGCAAAAATCACATTTATAATTAAACATTTACAGTAAAATTATTTTTTTCCTGATTTACCAGATAGCGTATTTCAGACAGATGTGGTGATATTGCCTGATAAAGAATAAAGAAGCAGATAACAGTTATGGAAAAAAAAAATAATCTGAGAATTAACAGAGAAGTCTGTTTTTAAAACCATCCGTCATGTGTAGAAACTAATTCTATTACCAGTATAACTTTGTTAGGGATTAGGTGATTGCCAAGAGTTGCTAGTCAAACTTGTGTAATATTATTTTAGGTTCTTGAAACTGAGAACGCAGCTGTTGTAGGATACTTTTGTGATGCCACAGATGTAACTGGCAAACACTTTACCTTTTAGTATATGTGCAATTGATTTTTGTGAACTTGCACTTACATGTGCAAGTATTTGTGCATGTGCAAACAAACATTTTGATTTGTTCACAAAATGGTCATCTGTGTATGAAGAGCTCAGCTTTCACTTTAAATATCTTATTTGCCAGCCATTAGCAGGATAAACAGTAAGAATGACTGTATGTATTTAGAGAGACAGTTCCTACAATGCAAGTCATGATACTTGCTGTTAGCACTACTTGTAGAATATACTGTTCATAGTTTACTCTGTAGCCATTGCATGCATTTGACTGACAGCTCAGGCAGATTTAAGCAAGACTCTCATATTTCTTTGATGGCTGGTCAGATACCATGGAATGGTTTGGGATAGAAGGGACCTTTAGAGATCATCTTGTCCAGTTCCTGTGCAGTGAGCAGGGACATCTTCAAATACATCAGGTTGCTCAGAGCCCTGTCGAACCTGACCAGGGATGGGGCATCTACCACCTCTCTGAGCAACCTGTTGCAGTGTTTTACCACCCTGAGTGTAAAGATTTTTGTATGTATATATAGTCTAAATACATGCTTTTTTAGTTTAAACCTGGTCTTTCCAAAGGCCAAGAAAGCTGTTTTTTCCAAGCAGCCTCTCTAGTTCTGTGTATGAATACAGCTCCATATATATACATTATATAGTAATTAACTATTTCCTGGCTTTGCTATGTGTCTCACCTTTTCCTTCCATTTGGGAGCTCTCCAATCAGCTTTCTTACAGGTTTTTTTTGTTTGGTTGGTTGGTTGGTTTTTTTTTGGGTTTTTTTGTTTTTTTTTTACAGTTAAACTGCTTCTGTGTTTCAACCTAGGTCACATTATCACTTCATACCACAATGCTGAAGTTTGTGGATTTTTTCCAAAGTTGTGAGACTTTCCTGCATACGTAATAGGTTTATTTTGATAGAAAACTCACATACCACATACATATCTCCTATCCAGTAATATGTTCTAAAAGATTAGCATTAAACTGTCACTCCAAAATTCCCTACTCATTGTGTAAAAAAAAAAAAAAAAAATTCCATTTGAAAATCAGAGGCACGAACTAATTTCCAGTAAGAATGGAACAGAATTTTAGGATATCATCTTCTAGTGAGGACAGTAGAACTCTCTACTCTAATCCAGCCATTTGTTTTCAAATCCCAGAATTGCAAGGAGGGGAAAATAAGAGTGTAATGCAAGAAGAGCCAAAGAAAACCTTTGGATGAAAATAACAGAAATGAGGAAAACTTCTAAAGCTGTATTTTCTACGGTGGTGATGACTGATTCTTCTTAGCTCATTAAATGTTTTGGTGTTGGCATTTTAGTAAAACTCCAGAAGTAGTTTCAATGCACTAATTTTTCTGGCTTGCTTTTTTTCTTTAGGCATAATTATAAGATATGAGCTTTACATGAGAAAAAAATTAAAACCAGCTGACAACTTTCTTCCTCCTGAAATTCGTATTTTTCAAAGTAGTGGATGGCTCAGTCCCCAGCCAGTTATGGAATCTCCTAATGAAAATGCCCTGGCTCCACCACAGACCAGTACTACAGTCAGTGATCTAGAGCCATTCACAGAGTATGAATTTTATGTGCTAGCAGTAAACATGGCAGGTAGCATATCTTCAGACTGGATGTCCGGACAAACAGGAGAGGCTGGTAAGTATTGGTTTGAATTTGTTTGATACAAATGAAAGGAAAAACTAATTTAGGCTTCTTCCCCCACTCCCACAATAACATGTGTGTAGTTATGATTCAAACATGGACAATTTTTGATTTTTTTTTAACATATTAAAGATGAATCAGATTATCTCAGAATGTAGCATATCAGGAAAAAATGTTTTATTCATCATAAAATCATATTGTTAAATAAAAGAATCCCTATTAACTCAAAATTTCAAAACTACAAGAGTGCAAAATCTACCAATAACTGTCTGAATTCTCCACTATTTTCCCTGTTGTTATTTATATATTCTTTAATGGGAGAAAACATGAACAAAGATTAGTTTTGTCACGTATGTGGTAACAGTTGGCATGAATCAATGTTGTCCAAGAAGGTAGAGTTCTAATGGTAGAAGAGTTCTAATGCTGGAAGGTAGAAGGTTCTAATGTGTTTTCCTGAACTGAGGCTTTGCTTGAGCAATATATTTTTTTGAGAACTTGAGGGCTACCTTTTCAGAATTGTAGTGCTTGAAACTTTTCAAATATTTTATGTAGGACAAATGTCATAGTATTTTTGACAATATAATTTTTTTTCAGAATTTTAACCAGTTCACAATGGTTCTTATTACGACTCTTCTGTTCAGGTTTTCTAAAGGGCATGCCACTAAATAAATTATTTGAAATAACAGCTGTTTATTTCAATGCTTTCATTAGAAATCTAAGGCATTTTTGGGCTGATAGACAACCTATGTTCTACAAGTAGAGATCTCTGATACATCACTGATGCTTTTGTTTGCTGTTAGCTTCAAAATCATGTCTTCAGTCATTTTCTCCTGTGAAATAGTAGGCTGAACTAATTCCCCTTTTAAAATGAGTCTTTGTGCTTACCTGTTCTTAAATACTATATGTTATAAAAGTGTTAAATTGTATTTGGGAAGAGGTCCATTAGTGTGGTTGTTTGTACATAGCAGAAGTGCTATGAGTTGGTATCCTATTATTACAGAGTAATCAGGTGGGGATTTAACTGCAGTGCAAACAATCCTTTTACAGATTTGCTATGGAAGACAGGGGAACTGTTTTGTAAGAAGTGAGAGACATGTTAATTTCAAAGTAGCCTGGCAAACAAAATTGCTTTTAAGATGCTGAAGTATTGAACACTTTTTGCTTTTATCAGTTTTTTCCCAGGTTGCATGAAGTTTTTCTTCAAGACCTTTTCATTTGTTTGTACTTTCCTATATGCTACAGGGATTAAGACTTTAGTGTTGATTAGTATTTCTTTGAAGACATAGGCAGAATTTTGTTCTGCACTTATGGCCAGAGCAGAAAACAGAGAAATGAGGGGTGAGGTACACTTATATGCTATCAATATAATATGAAAATTCTAGTTAGACTTGAAAATAAGGTTAAATAATGTTTTACAAATAAAATGAGAAAGCTTGCATTTCACACATTGTTCATATTTTATGAAAGTTATTATATTAAATTCATTTCAGCCCCTGTGTTCATGCCATCCCCATCAGTATTCCCTCTTTCGCCTTATTCCCTCAACGTGTCATGGGAAAAACCTGAAGATAATCTAGCAAGAGGAGAAGTAATGGGATATAGCATCAGCTTGGTGACTGAACAAAGGTTCTTGCCACCATTTTCCCAGGTATACTAATTTTTTCCTGACTAGTAATAGCAAAATTGGTAAAGTTGGATGACCTCCTTGATGTTGTGATGAATTGTTTCCCTGATTTGCTGTCTATCCTCTGATCTAACTTTTTCACCTATCAGTTTATCTTGAGTGCTCTGTAATGTTATATGCTATTTATAGGTTTTAAGTTGCATTCCTGAGCTGACTTGTTTTCAGTTGTGGGTGAGATTCAAAATGAGGAGGGAGGAGATTGAGCAACACCATTTAAATTATCTTGACCTTTGCATGTTCTGATTCTGTATTATTGCTGTATTTGCTCATATGCCTAAAACCATGTTGTTTCTTAGGAATCTGCATTTCCTTTAAGAAGGTACCTGTCTGGCTTCTTGGAAAATGGACAAATCTTTCAAGTGGGGAAATCTGAAACAGCAGAAAACCAACTTTATAATGTCTAAACATGTGATTTTGAAACAGTTCTAATTTTTGAATGACTAGATTTGGCAAACAAATACCATAGTAGTAGTAGTAGTGAGCTAAAACCTTGGGAATGAGCAAAGAAACATGATAGACTATCAGAATATCGGATCTGGTGTTCTGATGTTGTATTTCTCATTTCAGAGCTGATTCTGTCTTTCAGTGGTGCCACAGATGGGCCTCAGTTTGTCTATGAAGTGGGGATGTGCTATTGCTCTTGGGGCTGTTGTGACAATACATAAATGTAAATCGCTTCTGGTCACAGGCTTGAAAGATTTTTCATCTAAAGAGACATTTGATAAAGAAGTTATCTAATATACAACAGTTTATTCAGTTCGACTCTCTCCAATAGCTTAAAGTCATGTTAAAGTAGAGCATATTCAAATGTGTGTACACATTAGTTATTCCCCTCCCTGCTAATCATGTCACTCATTCAATGGTGGTGGGCTTTTGTCACTTAATAGTGTCGTCTTCGTCATCTGGACTGTAGCTGCACTGTTTGTAGTGACAACCGCACCACCACACAGTTTTATGAGGCAATAACTTTGTTTTCTCATTTATCCACTCAGGAACTGGCTTATTACCTCATAAAGCAGTGTGATGGGAAGTATTATTACCTAAATCCTGGCTTGTTCAGATTCTCCAAAATAGTCCTCTCCCTCAGTTAGTCTTTGTAGGCTTTTCCACATCTAAGTGAACGAATCTGCTAATTGAGAGACAAATTTATTAATAATGAATGTCATCAGTGAATAGGAATGAAAATTTTATTAACCAACTGTTGTCTTCCAATCTGCTTTGCAGGTTTTGCACATAGCTGAGGCTCATG
Organism: Merops nubicus; assembly: GCF_000691845.1. NCBI lineage: Eukaryota > Metazoa > Chordata > Aves > Coraciiformes > Meropidae > Merops > Merops nubicus. Next base: position 218,033 of record NW_008607560.1, on the reverse strand, counting down.
AGTTATCCTATGTTGCGACAGGATTAAAACCTTACAGGACGTACAACTTCACTGTTACTCTCTGCAATCAAATTGGTTGTGTAACCAGTGAGCCAGGCATAGGACAAACCTTGCCAGCTGGTAAGGAAACAACCTGTATCAAAGTATAAAGCTGACACACAGTTTACTAATGAATTACCATTAAGATGAATGTAGTTTGATGCACTTTGACAGGGGTAGGTGTTGTATTAATACAAAGTGACTGACTTAATTATTATTTGTTTACCTTGACAGAATAAACCCAAAATGTTTTCAATTAAGGTTTAAGTTACACTGTTATGGCAACAGGATTTGTGTACTGCTCACTCAGTTGTAAGTTATGGATACGTATATTTTTGTTTCTGTTTATTTAAATGGAAAATTTACATCAACGCAGCTGACCCATTCATTCGTTTATGATGCTAAGAAATTGTAATTTGTTGTTGGGGCTTTTTAGTGTATGTGTCATGTTAGCACAACAGGGTATGTAAAATGCACGTGCTGTGCCAATGTCTTGCTTAACCCATGAAGGAGAAGCATGTAGTTTTTGTATAAGCTAACATACATACATAGTGTATGTGAGAGTCTGAATTGGAAGCAACACACATGCTTTGGGTCTGCTCTTTTGAAAATGTTTATTTGGTCCGTAAGATTTAAGAGGTTTTGCTTTGTAGATATGTATGCTCACACTTTGTTATGGAAACAGTGGTTAAGAAACTGCATGTATGTGCTTGTGCACCTTAATAAATTTGCAGCCTTTGAGTTAATTTCAACTACGTGTGTCATGGAATTCAAAGTCACTAAGTTTCTACAAATTTAGGGTAAAATAAGTATCACTATAGAACAGAGATGGAGAAAGCCTGTATTTACTTTGAAGAAAAGACTGGCATGAACTCAATTCTTAGACATCAGAGGATTAAGAGAGTTTTAAGAAAGAAATTGTTAGGAAAATCAGCCTCACAAGTCTCTTTGTTCATGGAACAAGGTATTCAGTACAGCTTTTTAATACTACCAACTATAAGCTCAAAATCTATGCTATGTGACTTACTGGTGCTCACCTGCAGATTGCTGACTGCTTAATATTGTGGGTTCCTTTTGTATAGGCATTTAAACCACATTAATTACTTTCACGGTATTAGCATTTTTAGTTATGGAGTTAGTGCTGTTTTGTCACATGAATATTGTGATGATGAGCTTTGAAATTACCTCTCATGTAATTTGGTCTCCCACAGGAAAAAATCTGAAAATTTCTGCTTTGCAGAATGTTTTCCTATATTCCTTGGGCTGTATTTGAGTTGCCTGAATTTCGTCAAAGCTCCTCTGCATAATCAACGCAGAGATATAGGAGTTTCCAAACAAGGAATAAGATGCTCCCCAGAGCGAGTAAATAAAAAGTTTTATGTATATGAACTGAAGTGGAATTTAAGCTGTTGGAATATTACCTTTAGTCTGCCCTCTGTTCTTTATCTATTTATTTGTCTTTCCATTTGTTTTCAAGTGCAAGATAGATGAATTGTTCCTTGATTCACCTACGTCTTTGCGTTTCAGTGGGCAAAGATAGTTTTGCCAGTCTTCCCTCTTGCTGAATTGCTGATTTCAAAATTTAGTTTGCTTCCTCATACTGCTACCTCTTAAGTTTTAAGCTGACCATCTACAGAGCACTCCTAGTTTATCCCATAGCATAATGCTATGCAAGGGACAACATTCCAGTCTGTGCTGATAACCATGGAAACAAATATGGCTTAATCAGTACACCTTATTACTACAAATGATCCAACTTTGCATTTATACATTTATTAAAAGGTTCAGGAACAATAGCATAGTTATGTTTGACAGCTTGCTTATGACCATCTCCTCCCTGGTTGTCTTAATATTTAGAGACCTAACACATGAGAGAAGACAGGAGAATACAAAATAGAATAACAGATATGTCTCTATTTATTAAATGTTTGGCAATGTAGCCTTTTCCTGCTTACTGTTGAATCAGTCCTATATTTGGTTCTTTTTAAGTTTTTAAAGCATGCTAATGCAATGTCTCAAACCAAAGAGTAAAACACTTAAATTTTGCACACAATGTTCTTCCACCAATGAAATTTTTCATTCTTTTTAAGAAATTCTCATTAAAAAAAAACCAAAACTTTTAATGGTTTCTATCCAAGTGATTTGGTAGATGTTGTGTGGTTTTTTTGTTTGTTTGTTTGTTTGGTTGTTTTTTTTTTGTTGTTTTTTATGTGCATGTTCTACTATGTGAAGTTCTGTAAAACTCTGTTTCCAAAGAAGATTTAAAGAAACACTGCTTATGTGATGACTCCTAGATCAGAGTGAGTTCAAACTTGGAACAAAGTTAAGAAAAACTAGTCTCCATCATTTGTAAAAATAGATGATCAAGTCTTAGTTCATTAATATCCTTTTGTGTCGTTATATGATGCAAAATGAAATTAAAATTGCCCTTCTAGGACTGTTGGAGAGTTCTTTTCCATGCAGGAATGTCTCCCTGGCACAGAGACTGCCTCTCTGGCTGGATGCCAGTCCCCCTCCATGCCCTGGCAAAGGGAGCTTACTGGAGGAAATCATGACTGAAATGTGCTCCAACATGATGGTCCCCATCCTTTGTAACACAATCCAGGAGCTTTGAATTGTGTTCCAAGTTGGGCTAGAGGTTATACTAAATTAGACTAATTCTTTTCCTCTGATGCTGAGGAGGATAATGGAAAGCCACCTCTACTTCTTCCATGTATGAAGTACATTGATTTATCACATGGAGCATTTAAATCAACAGGTACCTTCCAGGCTATAATTTTTGTGTATCCAACTGATGTATATTAGCAAGGGGCTTGCTTTTGGAATTGCCATGCCTTTCAAGTTTGCCACTAGAAGATTCAAGTAATTTTAAAGTTTTGTTCATATCCCTGAGTTAATTTGAAGACTAGCTATAAAAAAAAGTCTCTTCCCTTCAAAATCTATCATTCTTCTATTTCTCTGGCAACTTGGTTTTAAAATAGTCATTAAAATAATTAAAAAGTGTTCCATACTATTTTCAAGCAGTCTTATGTAAAACGAAGAAGATGCGCATTCCACAGTTCTTGTGGTGTTTTAAGTATTCTTTGTGCACTGCAATATTTTGCACATGCTATTGGAAGCCTTGGCTGATAGGTGAGGAAAAAGTACCCTCAAAAATCTCAAATCAAATTTCAGCTTCGTTTTTGGTTTTGTTAACCCAAGATCATGATGTGGAACTGCATATATGTAGCTGAAAGCAGTACTGGACAGTAACTTTACATTTTTCATCTCAACAGCTGGAGCCACATTTTACTTCAGTCCTTTCTCCAGAATCTACTGTGTTCAAATTGCTGTTTGTTTTTGGCATTCAGCCTGTTGTTACTAGTTCTTAGGCCATATATATATATTTTTTTTTTTAATTTTTTTTTTTTTTTTAGTTTTCAGAAATGCTTTTTACTCTGTGGTTTTTAACTCATGTATGATTCTGAGCTGGTACCTTGAAATCTATAGTGTGCTAGCTGGTAACAGTGAAAGACTTAGTTCCTTAAAAACTATTATTTCAAATTTTTTTTTTTAACAATACATTTGCAAAAAAATTAATTACTTGCATTATTCTTTGCAGCATCTACCAAGACAAAACACTGATGTCTTCTATGTTTTTCAGTCAGGCAGAGAAACACCTTTTTATCCCAGCAATTTCCAACATTGCAACAGGGTGGAATTAGCCATGTGAGTGCTTGGACTAGGACAATTGCTTATGCTACCCCTCTCAAATCAGTCAAAGGGTGCCTTAAACAAACTATACAGCTATGTTTCATTAACTACTGTGTGGCTGAACTTATTTCTTGTAATTAAGTTCATCTTTCCTTTGCCACCCTTAATTTTTTTTAAACTTCTTTTAAAAATAATTTCTTAAGAAACATCAAAGTATGGCTTTGTGATTGCTGCCAGTTACCCCAGCACATTGTATTGTTTATCCATTGCTTTTGGTGGCAATTACAGGGTTCAGTAGCTAATTTGTGGAAGATATTCTCTCCAGCACCAGCTGTATCTGCCTTCTTGGCAGATTTCTCAAGTAGTTGTATTGGTGGCTTTGGAGTTGCCTCTGGGTTTGCTGGGGTAATGATGCTGGTGGGCTTTCTGGGCTGTCTTACTCTCCTTGATGTCATTTTCTTTTTGATTACCCTTTTAATCTAAGTAATTTTTACATTTTTTCCATTCATGAAGAAGGTCCAGTGCAAACACTTTTCAAAAGCTTTAACCCATTTGTCATACCAATACAGCATTTGTTTATGCCTGTCATAGACTGGTTTTGTACAAAATGCTGTGCCTTAATTTTAAAATCACAGATACCCATTAAACAGGTAGTAAGTAATGTATATTTTCCTTTGGTACAGAAGAGAAATATGAGGGCCATTTGCTGCTGGCCTGAAAACAGAGATTGTTTTGCATGCATGTACATAAGTCTTTTCATTGTGAATAGGACCCAAAGTGATTAAACAAGCACTCTTAATATGTTAATTTATAATTTTAATTACAACAATCTTGTATATATAGTCATTAGTGAATACTAATATAAATATTTTTCTACCTTTTTATTCATAATGCATAAACCAATCATCCAGTTACTTCTCGGCAGTTGCCTGTTTCCGTTTCATAATACAATCTTTGTTCTTAGTTATGAATGCATTTTGTTCATTCCTGTCTTGAATAATCCCTCATTAAGCTAGTCACTTTCTGCTCCATGCTAAAAAGGAAAAATTATCATGCAAATGTGGCATGCCATATTAAAAAGCACATTACCAAACACTTTTGTTGCTGTCCTTCAATTAGTTTCCCTTCTTTGAATTTAATTTCATTTGTTGTTAAACTACTGACTTGATGTATGGACTCATGAATTTGAGACTGCTGCCAAGAATGTAGCAGGAAAAAAAATCAAAGCCTCTTCAGAAAGCTGCAGAGGCGAAGCTGAAATGAATTTGCTTCACCTTTGACAAGAACACTTGAGCAGCATTGGAATCCTCTGATGATTCAGCTTGGCTAATTATCCAATTATTTATTTCAAAAATAAAGACACTGTTTTACAATTAGAAAAGCGTAAAGTAATCTGAGAAATTTTGTAATGACGGATGACTTAAGTAACTTCTGAGATAAATAGTATCTGCTCAAACTTGTCTTGCCAAGTGTTCAAGCTGCAGTTAAAACTGCTCTTTGAGTTTCAGAAAATTAGTAGAGACTCAAATGTTATTTGTTCCTTCTCCCTTACCAACTGCATACTATGCTTCAGAAAATAGCTCAGTTTGTTCTTTTCCCTCCGTGTCAAATTTGCAAGGTTTTCAAGCTATGTTTAAGTTGCTTTCCTCTTGATTAAAAGCTTTTGGTTCAAAGCAATACTTTTTAATTGCCTAATAATATAAGTCAGTTCTTAGGAAAGAACCGTGCATTTAGGAGTTCATTTGCAATATAACTGAAAAATTCATTGCATGGCAGTAAAACAATTTACTGTTAATTACAAGGAGAAGAATTTGCTGTACCATGCTCACAGATTGCCATGAATCATGCAGCACTCCTAGAGATTTATAACAGATGTGTAAGTGGGATGAATTAGCAGGGTTTAATAACAGAGACACAAATCATGCAGACTTCAAGGAGCTTTAATTGATATACTAGAATGTGACGGGCATGAATCACTCAGCCATTCAACAGCACTGTAACATATGGTCAGCTCAATATGCTGCATCTTAAATCGGTTGGTGAGTCGTTGGTTGTCCCATATGGTGGAAGCAATATATTTTTCATGATTTTTAAAAAATACTGTGGAATACATGTATTTTTAAAGAAATATGATTGTAACATATCTGTGTTATTAAATTTTCTTCTGGTGTCCATTATGGGTAGTTTTTATTGGTTCTGGGGAAAATTCCAAAGTGGACTCTAAAGGATCTCCTAAAAAGATAAAAATATTGTCAGAAGACATAAGTATTATTTCTTTACTCATTTACTGTTGAAACGACTGATAGTATTGTGAAGGGCAGAGAAAGAAAAGATCATACCAGAAGTGTTACAGCAATCTTAGGGTCCTATGGACTAATAACTTAATGCAAAAATGAAATGGATGACCAGTAGTGAGGCATGCAATTTTAAGTGCAAGACAAATACCAAGATGGAGAAAAAAACCAAAAATGACATCCTCAAATTTTCCAAATATTTCTATTTTAATTTGTATGTATGCATTCTGAATTCACCTCAAGAAGAATTAAAAAACGTATATTTCTTTTTATGGTTACCTTCCTGAACTACTCAGAGTGCTGAATCGAAGGCTTCTGTGGAAGGGTACACAAATACCTACCTACAATATGCTGAGCAGTAGTTATTCAAACATATGTAAGCCTGTTAAATTTAGCCACAGTGTAAATATGTTATTCCTGGGAAAAGAATCTGGCAGAGTGTGGAAAAGCTTTAGCAGTTGTATTAGTAAACCTGACAGACTTGAGAAAGGAGTATTGTATCCTTAGAACCGTGGCTGCCAGAATTTAATGTCAACAATTAAAATTTATTTTGATCCTTACCTAGTGTTTATTACTGTTTGTATACACAACAGACCTTACTAATACAGAGATGCACTATTAGATGGAATTACCATCTGTTCAGACCGAAATGCTGGCATCTGTCTTTGAGGCTAAAACTAAAATGATATTATTTCAAACAAAACAAAATTAACTGCTCTCTACCTACCAACTTAATTTTTTTTTGTGTACATGTGTGTGCATAAACACATAAGAAAGGCTTATTTGTAATGACCTGTGTAGCAACATCTATATTTAGATATACGACCTCAACGTAAGCTGTATGGACCATCTGTCTTTATTGGTCTTTTTTGTGCCCTTTGCTGCACAATGGCATGCAGCAATCATGGGCTTTTAAATACTGTTTTAGCTTTATAATATATTAAATATGTATTATATAGCAAGACATTAAAACTACATAATTAAAATACACAAAATGTGACTTTGAATCCACTAAAATGTAGTACACTCATTATTTTGACAGATGTGTCTTAACAGAACATGACTAAAAAAAATTAAATAGGTAAAATTATAGTCAATTCATCTTTTAAAAAGTAGCTACAGGTACCACAGTGACACCTTTAGGAAAATATATACTCTATCTTTTAGTCTTGAATATTTTTAATTTCAGCATGTGGTACCCTGCTGGGCTAGTACTGCAGTTTTCATTCTTGTCTGTTCCTATACAGAGTCAGAGTTTGGTTTTCTGATGGTGGTGTGTTTTGTCTTCTGTGTGTGGTGTTTTGTTTTTTTCTTTTTTTTTTAAGTTATGTTACTGTTATGTACAGTCTTCTACTGTCTTGATGCACAAGAATTCTTAGGCATCAACAGGACTATAGTTTAAATACTAATGTTATAGCAAGGATGTTACTTTCTGAAAGGGTAGACTTTTGTTCCATATATCACAAAATAATAAATTGTGTCATGCCAGTGTTTAATGCGTGTACACAGTGCATTAACTGTAACTGTAGTACATTTATTTGTGCTAGAGGAGACTGGAAAATGATTAAAAAATCAATACTTCCCTGTCAGAGAAGCAAGTGTTACGATGCATTTAAGTAGTTAATTGCATAAGCCCCATAAAAGCTTCAGGTTTAGGTATCAGAGATGCCATAATTATGGTCCAAGTAGCTGCCGTTTATTAATACTAGACTTTAAAGGAAGATATAGTTATTGTCATGAGTGTTAGTTAACTGTATGCATTTTAGAAATAATGAATTTTGGCATTTCTATTTTACCATCAGTAAACTGAACTGGAGGGCTCAACCTCTTATGTTCACATTTAAAATGCTGACGTACACTACTTAGCTCAAAGGTGAAGTTTTGATTGTTAAGCCATGTTTTCTATTTAAACTTGTGAATTAATACCACAATTCATTAGTGCTGTGCCCTACTTATGCAGGAAAGCTTATGACCTCACACTGCATTACTTCAGTTTTGACATTGTAAATTTTACCATAGCGTGAGATACTAATTAGATTGTGAAGTCATAAATGATGCCTGAGCAGGAATTTACAGCACATAGTGCCATTGGCAGTTTCCCAGTTCCCCAACTCTATGCTTTCTCCAAGAACAGTATTTATCAAGTTAGAGAGGGGGCAAGGGAGAAAAAAAAAAAAAAAAAAGGAAAAAGAAAAAAGAAAAAATTAGTGACATGCTACAGGCAAATAGGAAAAATGAAAAATTTGTTAATGATCTTGGAAATGCACGAATGTTAAAAAGGATGTTATTAATTCATTCTAAATGAAGCAATCTCTCCTTCTCTAAAGAACTCACACTATTTACAATGCTGTGCTGTGAAGTAATATGTCAGATTTCAAAGGCCCATATTTTAATTTGGGTTTTATTGTACTTGAAAAGCATTTATTGCTCTTTACTATATCGTTATGGGAACAAGTAATTTTTACAAGTTGTCGCTGTATTTCACTTCCTGGGTAGAAATGAAGTTTCTGTTGTTAAGTCCTTTTCTTTATCAGTGAAAGAAGGGGAAGAAAAAAAGGCAAGGTAAGATGGATATGGATTGTATAGGTAGTAGAGTCTCCATGCACTTCTCCAGATTATGTCTTTTATTGTTTCAGTGATGGTCCATTTCTGTCCCACCTGTATGGCCATCCTGCCATTATCTTAACAGGTCATGCTGCCCTCCAGTGGCTTACTGAACAGTATTTAAAAAATAATAATAAAAAAGATTGTTCATAACTCAGCTATAGTGTGACCAACACTATCAAAACCTTTAAAAGAATATCAGAGTATTGGTTTTAATGGTAGGATGATCATTGTAACATAAAACTATCTTCTGCTGGTACCTTCTTGGAACTAATCTTGTATGGAGTCTTACTGTGCACCAGTGTTGGTGGAGAGAAGTTAGAGATGATAATTTTCTTGAAGTGAATAATTATCTGAACATATGCTAATGTCTTGTGTGTGCACCATGAGGAAAACAACCTGATGGACCTTTAGTATTTTGGACAGATAGCCGTTCTGTTGTTTAGTGTAAGTTCAGTACTGAAATGCTTGTGTTGTCATGGACCATGCTACTGAGATACAATGAGTAAATCAGCTTTCAGATTGTCCTTAGGTCATTCACTCAAATCCAACGCTCAAAGTTATACAAATACATGCCTACAGTTAGTATGGCATGGGAGGCTATTCAAAGAAGGACCACAAATATATTTTTGATGAAGATGTTGATTCAGATTGTTAAATATTCTGAAAAAAAAAATATAAAAAAATTCGATGTTTGAAAAAATTATGGATATAATAACTAGAGACATTTACCTTAAGCCTGAATAAATGAGATATTTCTTGTGGAATTGGAAATAAGTTCTTATAAAAATTAAGAATGTTGCTTTGGTTGGGTTTTTTGTTTTCTAATTAAGCTTCTATGGATATCTGTGTTTATTCTTGAGATGATCAGAAACTGAAGCAGGTTGTTTTGCAGAAACTGTGCAATAAATAATTTCCCAAATGGACAATGATACTTACATAACTTTTTTTTTTTTTTTTTTTTTATGCACAGCTCCAAGAAAACTTAGTGCCCCTCATGTTGAAGGAATAAACAGCACAATGGTAAAGATAAATTGGAATGAACCTGAGGAACTTAATGGGCCTTCCCCCATCTACCAAGTGGAAAGGATGGATTCGTCTTTACCTACATTGACTATAGAAGTAATGAAAGGGGTCCGTTTCCCAGGAAATGGATATTACAGATTCGCTAGTTCCACTCTCCCTGCCAACACTTACTTTACAGGTAAATGATTTTAAATGACTTACAAAATGTACTGATTGTACTCTGCACTTATTTTACCATTTATTATCATCTTCTATATAATTTTCATGGTAAATCCATAGTTTTTAATTTATAAGCATAGTGTGATTGTTTGTGATGTATGGACTATATACATTTTCACATAAGAAGCCTACATAGAATGTTATTTGGTATGTGGAATTTGTAGTCCCTTGCCTTTGGATGTAGTGTGATGGTGAACGTTGCTGCATATTTGACTCATTTCATAGTGGTAAATATAAGACGGATTTTATTCATTCTTCTGGGATAAAAACTTTTCAGTTAATTTGTTTTGAATACTAAGGCATGTTTTCTTTGGTATCTTTCTGAGGATTCCTGAGGTTGCATAAGCACTCAAAAAGCATTCTTTTCCATGTTCAGAACAGGATGTGGTCCTGTTTGTTTTGCCAAGGAAAAAAAAAAAGCCTGCCAATCTGATAGAAGTGTGCTGTTTCTGTGCCGCTGGGTATTATCTCCTCTTTTTTTTGGTTAGTAATTTATAATGGAACTTTTTTTTGTTTGTTTGTTTTGTTTTGTTTGTTTGTTTTCAGATGGAAGCAGACCAATTATCCTATGTTCTTTGATTGTTATAATTTTCTGATATCTTCTTTTCTGGGGTAAAACAGAGCTGAGGACAGTATGTTTGATTTTTTTCTTTTTTTGAAAATAAACCTGGTTGCCTGTTTCAGATGTTGTAGGGTGTCTCTAAGTGAAATGTTGCATTGGTGTGCATGATGTATGAGTGTTTAAAAGAAGAAATGGCAGAGCTGATTTAAAATAAAAAAGTGTGTGTGAAAGGGGTGTGTGTGTGTACGTACGTATTTCAAGTAATGTGACTGACAGCAGCAATGGGAAAACCAAAAGAAATCTAGGCAACAGTGAAAGCAAGAATTAGATGGTACTGCTGATGATGGGAAGGCCGTACCAGAATGTAATACAACTTAATCTGGTACTAAACGTTGTTTATTAAGATGGATGAGGGCTACAAAAACCATGTAGCATTGATGACATGCAGAACAGTGCTGAAGTTTTGAAGAACACTCAGCTCTGACATCCCTTGTCATCTGGGTCACCACAGGTAATTCTGGCAAGATATCTTTTGGTACGTGAAAGTATGTGTATGCAAATTCAATTTTTGTTTAAAACAAAAATCAGCTTGCCTCTCTATGATTACTCAGTAAAAAAAGAATGAAGATCACTTCAGGATTTTTCTTGCTAGGTGCTTACTTGACTGATAGTCAAATAATAATAACAAGTGATAATGTGTTAGTTAAATATTGACACCATGTTGACTTGCAAAACCTGTCTCTGTGCAGGAATCTGTGGGAACAGCTGTTAGGCTTCTTTCCTCATCCAAACTGCTCTATGGTTTTCCTGACATGAGAGTTTGCACTCTTTACCACGTATATAGTAAAAATAATTTCTGTTGTTCTTCTCTTGTCAGTTGTGATGATCTAAACAAAAGGTATTCCAAAGGAATCGTGAGCTGCGCTTTTTCTCACTGAAGCTCAAATCAGTCTCATCATTGTTGTATAGTTCAATAGTTTAATCAAAAAGTTAAAGAATTATGAGTGTCACTGGATTTCCTACTTCTCATCAGAAGTCTGAGAGAGTGTTGGGGGAAGAGGGTGTTGTGCTGCTGTGATTGTTAACATGCCTGTCTACTTTTAACCAAGCAAACGCAACACTTATCTCCTCAAACCCCAGTTCAGTCTGTGGTTTGGTTTTGCTCTGTAAGGTGAGACTGAGACCTTGAATAAGTTTTATTGAGATGATGTGAGGTGACATGTTCTTTTTTTAACCAGCTATTAGTCTGTCTGGAGAAAACCTAGGACCAAAACACACTAGGCAATTTGTCCAGACATCTGTTGGTAGTAACTGACAGGTTAAATTAGCCTGTTTTGGTAATGTGTAATTCAGGTACTTGGCAATTAATAAAGTTTTTGAGAACTCTAAGTCTGGGTTTTTCTCAGTAGATCATCAGTCCTTCTTCCAAAACACGATGGGGGAAAAATTCTAGTAAATCCAGGAGAGTTTAGAATGACAGACATTTAAGGGAATGAAAAAAATATTCTTTAATTGTACTCTGTGCTGATTTTGTTGTTGAGACCCTCTCTTACTACCCATCTCTGAAGACAAGCAGTTGGCAATTGTGCTTTATAGATGGGACGGCTTTAGTGTACATGCAGCGGTGTACATTTTTGACACAAAAGTGTGCCAGCTTGTATATGTCAGTCAGCTGACAGATACTTCTTAGTTTGTCTGGGATCCCCCACTGCTAATCCAGAAGAGATAGATCAGTTTATTCATTGCTAATAAATGCAGTTGTCCTCACCATCTCCCTGGCTGCTCTTACACTCCAAGGTGCAAGTAATAGGGGCAGATGTATTATCTGGGAAAACTTCCAAATTTATCTTTAGAAAAAAAAAGAAGTTGGGCAATAAGCACTGGCTACACTAAGCAGCATCCTTCTGTCTGTAACAAAGCCTCCAGCTGCCCAGGAAGATGTACTCTGAGTGCGCATTAGATGAGAGGAAGTCAGGTAAAGAAAAGGATTGTTTCTGCCAGAACTGTCCACATACAACTTCTGAGCTCTTCAAAGTGTTACGAAGTGTTTTAGGCATCTGTAAGATCACTTCCCAAAAGATGCAAACTTGATTTTTAACGCTTATTCATATCCCTTAAAATTCTGGGATACAACCGCATTTATTATATCTATCAAAATACTACCAGGCAAAGGAACTGTTAGTGGTGTTTTATTCAAGAAACTGATCCATCTCCCATCACACTGAAGCTTGGGGTATTCACGTGTTTATCTGCATCTCTTCCAAATGAGATAGCAAAATGCTATAATTCTGCTTGAATAGATGAGGAGTTGAAGTTCAGCTTCTACTTAATGCTGGAGTTTATACTAAAACAACCCCTCTAGAAATGGCTAGAAGGTTTTACTAATTATTTTACGTTGTTCATTTTATCAGTACAGCTTGTTCGATGCAGCTGTTGATCTGTAGTCAGAATGCTGCAGTAACACTGTTGTGTTTGTCTTTCTGGTTCTCTAGTAGTCAAGAGAGGTTCTGGGTGTAAACAGTCAAGCTTGGAGTTCAAAGAACTGTGAATAGCTAAGTGCCTGGCTACCTTTTAAATTCAAATTATACTGGTATTATCTCCTTAATGATTAGGTCCAAAAAAAGCCTAAGCATGAAGGTAATGATTGTGATGTCATGTTAACCTGGCTTTCTCCGCTAACAAATGGGTGAGAGTAGTTTGCTCTCTAAGGAAGTTAGGGCCTTCATGTGCTTTCTAGTGGAGACATATTAAGGCTTACAAGTGAGATCCTTCAAGATCAGTGAATAAAACATATGGAAATGGCATGCTGAACAGATGAGGGGTGTGAGCATCAACAACAAGCCAAAAGATATTTTTATGAAAAAGGTTTTTCCTTCAATTCCTTTCTTGCTGCTTGGTTGAGGTTTAGGACTTGAGGACTGAATGGATGAAATAAAAACTCACATATGGATTTTGACATACGTAAATGAGCCCTGCTTAGGATCAGGTTTGTTCTAATTTGAGTCACTACTTTCTGTTCAGGTTTCATAACATATCTCCTGAAGATTAAGCAGCTTTAACTTTTAATTTTACAGAGAGTAGATTATTGCGTGTTTCTTTGAAAATATGACTCCCTGAGAAAGCACGTGTGCACCCCATTGAGTGTATTGATGGATGCTATGCCTTCAGATAGAAATAGTGCTACTATTTAAACTTTGTAGAAAATCCTGTCAAAAAGCTGTGCAATAGGGTGGTGTTTTGTTTTTTTGGTTGGTTGTTTGTTTTTGTTTGGTTTTGTTTGGTTTTTTGTTTGTTTGTTTGGTTTGGTTGTTTTTTTTTTTTTTTTTTTCCTTTTTTTTTTTCTAGCCCAAGTATACTAGATTAAGCTCCTAAGGACAGAAAAAGGGAAGTTTAATTTTCAGGTTTTATTGAGCAAATAGATGACAAACATATTGACTTCCTTCAGAAAGGAACTTCTGGCCCCAAAGAGCAACTGTTTGAAAATTGAACCCTGAATGTCTCTGGGATACAATGACATTTGAGCTAGGAGTTTCAGGACTGCAGTTTAGTTGTCTAAAGTACAGTCATGGATTACAGAAATCACTTTTTGAATCTTTCCACTGAATGATCTATTGCCAGACAGAAGGTCTGTGTCAGAACTGATGAGATAGGGGGTATTATAGTTAGAAAGGACAGAAATTGCAGTCAGTTGGACACAAGAATGAGCAAGAAAGCTTCTTCAGTCCTTGCTATAGAGACATAGTTGAGCTCCATGAAGGGAAACTCAGTGTATCTGTAGGGGTATGTCAGAACTTCCCCTTGTGTAAAGACTGACTCAATTGCTACAAAAGAAAGAAATCGCAGAGTAGAAGAAGATGGTGTGTGGAAGGTTGCGTTCTTCCTGAGCTGTCAAAATGTGATTACTTTTCAAACATGACATTGAACATAATTTGGCAATTCTGTGGCATTGTAGTGGGTTTTGTAAATAATATGCATATTTTTTTTTTTTTTGTATGAAATGAAACAAAACAAATGGTCAAAGCATGCTTTATGTATTGCTTAAAATGGCATTTTACCTTGATGTCAGGAGTTAACACATCCATGTGAGAAGAGAGGCCTTATTTAGGTATAGAATATTTAATTTTTTTTCAGGTGGATGAAAAATTCTTTTGATATTTTAAAAAAGGTTAAATTATCTGTAAGTATTTTAATATGATTTCTTTTGGGTGCTTGTGTCAAGTTTGGCTGAGCTGATTTTCCCCATTGCAGCCCTCCTGGTGCAGTGCTTTTATGTTGGGAGTTAGAAGGGTGTTGATAACACCCATGTTATGACTACCACTGAGCAGGGCTCGCAAAGAACTGAGGCTCTTTCTCACATTAGCCCCTTGTAGGAGAGTCCTGCTGCCCAGGAAGGGCCAGACATCACCTGGGAATGGCAAATGGGAAGTGGAGAGTAAATCTTTGTTTTTAGCTCTTCACTTCCACACACGGCATTGCTTGGCTTTGCTTTTCAATTAACTTGTCTGTGTTTTTACCCACATGGATTTTGTCTCCATCTTATTTCCTCTCTCCTTTTGTTCTGCAGAGGAGGGAGTGGAAAGGGGGAGGGTGATAGAGTGGCTTGGTGGGCATCTGGTGCTCAGCCAGGGTTAACCCACCACATGCTACTTTTTTAAAAAGAAGATTATTCATGTATTATTGATCAAAATGCAGTCCACTCTGAAGAAACTTTTGTGTATGGCCTTGCTTTGAATCCAAGTTATCTGAAATGGGATACTACATTTAAAAAGCAGTGGGTCTTGCCTGGAATATGTATACTTGGCCAACCTCTAAATGGTGTGAGTTCAGCTCTGTAATAATTAGGAAATAACTGTTTGAGGTAAGATGTTCATATATTCAACACTACAAGTAGAGCTTTTTTCCAATGAAATTTTTAGTGTTGTGAAGTGGTCTTAAAAATGTGTATTTAAAAAAAAAAAAAAAAAAAAAAAAATCTGTACCAGCCTTTTTACTGCCAAATTCTGACTCAGATACACACACATTTCTCAGAGTGGAGAATCTTTCCAATAATGATGTTTCTTAATGAGTTTGCCATGGAACACTGCACAAGTGTCATTTACATTTGTTCTGAGCAAAACTGCAGAGAATGGCTGTGGTCATTCAGTGTTGGATCTCCCTGTAGCTCTTTATCACAGTGACCTCTCTTTGCAGTAATGTAAAACAAATTCTACTCTAATCATGAGCAAACATTTCATAGCTGGTAAAAGGCCCAGATATCTTCATGAGTGTATGGAAGTCAAAATCCAGGCCTTTTCCAGAATTGCAACAGAAATTTATGGAATGCATTACAACTGAATACCAAGAAAATGAACACAATTTGAGGTCTAAAAATAAGAGGAAACACTAAAGAAAATTACATAGTTCAGAAAATTAAGGGCTGAAAGGAGACATGATAATGATGTTGAAGTACATAAAAATGTGGAGTTTAAAAAGAGAGAATGAATTTTTCTCAATGTCTACTGTGAGTAAAGCAACAGTGCACTTATACTAAGCTTTAAATATAGCAAGTACACAAAATCTTTTAAATAAAAAGTTGAGACTAATTGAGTAAAGGAGTACATTGTTGTGACAGAAAAAAATTAAACTCTAATACTGCAGATTGAAATACTAGTTGGATGAGCACTTGTCAGGAATAAACTAGGTAAAATTGATTCTGCCTTGGAGTAAGTGGATTGATTCTGTGACTTCTAAGAATGTTTTTCAAACATATATTGTATTATAAACTCAGATTAACCCAATAAAACTAGGAAAGATGTTGATTTCAACTGCCTTTTTTTGTTTTATTTTTTGGTTTGGAACTTTGCATAGAGTACTGATTGAGAATTTTCTATAAAGAAGGAAGGTTGCATGAGTTGGACAAGTTTTGCTTATGTTTCATTTTTTTCTCCTCTATATATTTCCCATTCTTTTTACAACTACTGAAGGTTAGAGATGGTTAGAAATTAGTTTTAGTCAGAATTATCCTTGAAATTGGAAGAGGAGTCATCTAGTCCAAGCTCTTGCTCATAGTGAGTCCAGCTAGACCTGTTTAGGCTTTTGTGTAGCTGAGTTATATCTGTGTATGTAGTGAAGCGGATTTCCAGATACGGTTCTAGTTTCCAATCTGACCAGCGTTTTAGTAATCTTTTCCACCTTATACCTATAGAATTCTCTGTATTTGAACTTATCTCCTTTGTCTCTTGTTCTGTCACTACAAAGCTCTAAGAAAGTGTGACTCCATCTTTTTTATATCGTTCTGTTGAGGTAACTGGAAGAAGGTAAGGTTATCTCCTTCATCCTTCCATGCTGAAGACTAAACAAACACTGCTCTCGTTGCCTCGTTTCATATGTCACGTGCTTTGGCTTTAGCCCTCTGTCCATCCTGGTTGTCGCTTCACTGGATTCAGTATGCCAGTGTTGTTGTTGTTGTTGTTTTTTTTTTTTTTTTTTTTTTTTGTTTTTTGTTTTTTTTTTTTTTTTTTTTTGTTGTTGTTGTTGTTTTGTTTTTTTTTTTCAATGCCAGAATACCCAAAACTGCATTGCAGGACTTTGAATTTCACAGGGATTCTGTCAGCTAGTTTCTCCAGCCTGTCGAGATTTCTCTGAGTTGCAGTGTATCCACTGCAACCCTATTTTTTTTTATTGCCTGCAAACTTTTTGATAGTACACTCTGTTGTGTTGCCTGGCATTCATTTTAATGAATATAACTGTTAAATAGAATTGGTCTCAGTACTAGTTCCTTGTAAATGCTGCCTACTGGACTTTGTGCCACTTGTCACAATCTGAATCCTGCTGTTTAGCCAGGTTTTTTTATCCACTTCTATAGTCCACCTGTTGTCCAACTATTTCTTCAGCCTGATGTCAAGGATCCTATGGGAAACGATGTTGTGACCATTGCTAAAGCCAGGGTGCACAACACTAGTTGATTTCCTTTTTGGCTGTTTAGTCAGTTTTTTCTTCATAGAAGGAAATCAGGTTGATTTGGCACAACTTGCCCATAACAAATCCATGTTGACTGTTCTGAATCATCGTCATCTCCTTTGTGTGTCTGAATATGGCCTCCTGCATATTGTCCGAAGGTTGAGAGGGCTAGTCTGTAGTTTCCCTAATCTATAGACACAACTTTACAGCAAATGCTGTTAAACTTGTTTTCTTCACCCATACCCTAAAAAAGTGAAGAGAACTGGAACAGAAGAGAGAAATCTGATCTTTTCCTTAGTTTGGCTATAACCTTTGACTCTCTGGTGACACTTTTCCCTTACATAGCTTTTTAAGAATCGTTCTTTATTTCATGACATTGAACTGAAGAAGGTAAGCGAGATTTTCTGAGGGGGAAAAAAACTATTACAAAAAAAGACTCTTACGCCAAGCTTTCTAATACTGAAAGAGAATGAAGGAGAGCACGTTTGTTTAGCTGACTTGGAGAACACACTTTGGGAACTTTCAGGAAATTTTTGATAGTCCCACTCATTTTTCAGACTTTTATTTTAAATCATATGGTAAAAAGCTCTCAGAGAGCTCTTATTACATCTCTTCTATCTAGGTTGTTGCCACAGGACGGCTTCTTAGAAATTCTTTTAAATTTTATGCAGACTTCTTACATTTTTTCCATTTGCCTCACAAAAGAATGATTTGAACCCATGTCTTTCTCTTCTGTGAAAAAAGGATGAAGAACTTATGTACCACCATTAAGTGGCTGCCTTCAGTAAGAAGGGGAACCATCCTTTTTTATTCCTGAGAACTGTTTGCAAAGGCATTTTAAGGTAGAATTTTGTCCTAGTACTTAAAATGAATTCACAGTTTCATCTTGAAAAACACATTCCTTTCTTTCTTCCTTCTGAATCCCAAGAAGCCTGAAGACAGGGACAAGAGAGGAGCTGTGTATAGAGGAGGAGTGATCCAGCACAACAAAGTGAACTCTGCTGCTTTAGGAACAAAACAATTTAAAACATTTTTGAACATGCACAACAGGGACTTAGGCAGCAAATAAGCCAAGCTGATGCTGACCTTGCCAGTGCTAGAGGGGTAATATTTTCATATTTTCACTAAGATGAACTGGTTTTGTTAGACATTGACATACTTTCTATCAGTATCAAGTATCTACTTTTTACTTTTTTTTTTTTTTTAGTAGAAAAGGTTTATTGTAGCCACTACAGAGGAGAAAAAAAAATTCTCCCTTTTTGTATTATTTCTCATATTTAGCTCTTGTACTTTAGCAGATCAGCTATGCAGCACAAGCTTTGGGATGCAGTTGCAATTTTTTTTTTGCATCTTTTTGGTGTTAGTGCCTAAGTACATTTTTGCCAGCGTTGTGTGACATTCTGCACTGTATGGTTAAAAGCTATTTCTTCTGTTTGCACATGGAAACTTTCAGCGCATGTAGTGGTCCTACCTGTGGAATTTGTAAAAGCAGTATCTTTCCTATTGTTATATGTAGCTGCCAGTCGAAAAGCTTCTTCCCAGACTACATCATAATTTCAGCTGTCTGCTTGAGCAAAACCAGCTACACAATTGGGTCTGTTGATCATCACAAATATACCACATGACCTGTACTGTTTAAAACAGCACTTCTTCCCTTTTAGTCACAACTCTAGCTGTTGTTCTGTTAATTTTGTGCCAACATGATTCACTATTTTGAAGTGTGGTGGGCATTCTCTCTGTAGGTAACAAACTGAAGAATTAGCTGAAGAAAGCATTTTTACCAATTGTTGTTTAGTCCAGGGTATTAAAAGCAGTTACTCTCTACCAAGTTTGTATTTTTAATAAACTGTTCTGAGAGTGTAACCACTTATATACCAAGCTATTTTATAGGTTTATCTCCACGTCTAAGGCATGCCTATATATTTAATGTTTCTTTTTCTTGCTAGTCACCAAACAAAATGCTGATGGGGTTTGATGAAGGAACTTTGCATAGGAGTTTGCACAAAGAATACTCATTGTATTTAATAAGAGTGACTGTGGAAAAGAATATTTTTTGTTTTAGCATCTAGTCGAGCTTAGCTCGGTCAGAATGGAGTTCTCATGTATATGTTCAGATCACTGAAGAAGCCAAAAGTGGGATTATATTCTGTGTTCACAAGGGCAAAAAGGGAAAGGAAAAGTTCCAGGAGACTTTGTGACTTTTCTGTGTGTAGTGAGGATAGTGGGTGCTCTCATATATATCTCTGAAAATAGTTATGGAAGTGTTTTGCTTCAGGCATGGTAATGTTTGGCATTACTTTTGCATTTGTGTACCACTGAGAAAATGTGCAAGATGGAGTGACTTGTTGGGACAGAGATTTAGGGAAATAAAAGTTGCTGAAAATAATAAATGTAAAGAAAAAGACAGAAGGTAGAAACCATACAAATGCATGAAGCTTAATTAAAAAATAAAATAAAAGGAGACAGGTGAAGGTGCCAAGTATCTTTTAAAAGAAGTTTTGCATGTGAGAGATCCATGTACTGTGTGTTAAATAGAGGCTCATTTAATTTTAATTAAAGCAAGGGCTGAAATGATACAGATCAAAGAAAGAACTTGAAGCATGTTTGAGCATAGAAAACAATAGTTCAATGGATGCTCATCTTTTAGAATGAACCTTTAAATGCTTCTGGAAGTTCTCAAACTTAAATACTCTCTGGTACACAGATAGGTGAAAGAAAACCATTTCCAGTGCTGGCTAGTCCAAGGAAGGATGGCAGGAATTCTAGTATTTTTGATGTTGCTTCTCTGTTCAAAGTTCTTCTTTACTTCCAAAGGATACATAAATCTTGTTCAGTTTTTTTTCTTCAGCCTGTAAATTGTACTGAGAGCTGTTTCTTAACCCTCTTAAGAAAGGCCACTATATATGGACAAAAGGACTGTAATTTACAGGAAGATACCTAGAGTTACATGAAGGATTGTGGCATGACAAGCTGTTGTATGTATTAGATTATTTATTTATGTTGAGGTGCTGTTTGTGGATGGGCACAGGAAGAATCTTATTTGTCCCTGCTGTTCTTGGATTCATACAATCATAGAATGCTGGATTGGAAGGGACTCTCAATGACTGTCTGGTCCAACCTTTCTTGGTGCTGCGGTTTGGGTCCAGGACTGCCACAGCACCGTAACAGATGCTCTCTGTTAACCCCCTCCCTCCACCCCCAAAAACTTTCTCCTCTCCCAAAAGGAAAGAGAAAGGGAAAAAGGGAGTGAGACTTATTGATTAGAACAGAAAAGAAAACAGCTTTAATACTACCACTAATAATAATGATAATAAAATAACTATGTATAAACGTATACAATGTTAGTACCAAACCCAGCTTGCCCCTGATGGCAATACATCACCATCATCCCCAGCTGGGGAGCAGCCCCTGGGGAAGGGGGTCCCAGGCAGGATTCAGTTGCAGATGGTGACTGGGTACAGGAGATGGATTCTGGAACTCAGTTCAGGAGCACACGGCTGGGGATCAAAGGCAGGATGGATGAAGTCCTCCTTGGGTGCCAGCCAAGCAGCAGAAGATGCTTCAGCTTCTACTGGATATGAGGGCTATGGGATGGAATACCCCACTGGTGAATCCTGGGGCCAGTTATTCTGCCCGCACCACCCTGCAGGTGCGTTGTGCTGTCTGCCCCTCTCTGTGTGGGATACAAGCTTAGCAATGGCCTTGGTCTGCACACCGATCCCTGGCAGTAACTCTAAACATGAAGTGTTATCACTGCTAAACCCAGACAGTTTGGAAAAACGCTGCTAACTTCAGACAGAGCAGTTAATTAGAAGAGCTTTAGCTAAAAAGCAAAATCATTGAGCAGAACCAGCCCTATTTTACCCCAAACCAGGACACTTGGGAAAAGGATGGTCTAGACAAGATGGCCCAACACCCTGTCCAGCTGAATCTTAGAAGTGTCCAATGCTGGGGAATCCACCACTGCCCTGGGGAGATTATTCCAATGGTTGGTCCTTCTCATTGTGAGAAATTTTCCTCTTGTGTGCAGTTGGAATCTACCCAGGACTGACTTGTGCCAGTTATTCCTTGTCTTCTCCATGTGACTCCTTGTAAAAAGGGAGTCTTCATCTTTTTTGTAGCCACCTTTAAATACTGGAACATGGTGATAAGGTCTCCACTAAGCCTTCTTTTTTCAAGTCTGAACAAACACAGTTCTCTCAGCCTTTCCTCATATAGCAGCTTCCCAGTCCTTTGATCATCTTTGCGGCCCTTCTCTGGACCCTTTCCAGCCTGTCCAGATCTTTTTTTTTTTGCATAGCAAAGACCAAAACTGAACACAGTATTCCAGATGTGGCCTCACAAGCACTGAGCGGAATGGGATAATGACTTCTTTATCTCTGCTGGTGATGCCCTTATTGATGCAATCCAGCATCTTGTTGACTTTTTTTTTTTGCCACAGCTGCACACAGTTCACTCATATTGAACTTGTTGTCTGCCAAGACTCCCAGGTCCCTTTCTACAGTGCTGCTCCCCAACTGGGTAGATCTCTGCCTGTGCTGCACTCCTGGATTATGTTTTCCCAGGTGCCAGACCCTGCATTTGTCTTTGTTGAACTACATAATGTTCTTTTTAGCCCACTCTTCGAGCTTATCTCGGTCTTTCTGCAGGGCGACTTTCCCTTCCTGTCTGCTTCCCCACTCGTTTTGTTATCCTCAGCAAATTTCATCAGAGTATGCTTGATTCTATCATCCAGATCACTTAGGAAGATATTATACAGTGTTTGGCCCGCTGTCAATCCCTGGGGGAGCTCACTTGTGACAGGTTAGCAGTTTGAAAAGGAGTTGTTTATCACCACCCTCTGGGGACAGCCTGTCATCCAGTTTCCCACCCACTGCACAGACCACTTGTCTAGACCGTAATGCATGAGTTTCTCTAGGAGTCTGTGGGGAACTGTTTTGAAAGCCCTGGAGAAATCCAGCTAGACGGTGTCCATCACTCACCCCACACCAACCAAGCAGGTGACTTTGTTGTAGAAGGCAATTAAGTTTGTCAAGCATGATTTGCCCTTGGTGAATCTGTGCTGGCTTTTCCAAATCATGTGCTTAATATCACTTGTGATAGCACCCATTAGGATTCATTCCATAAATTTTCCAGGGACTGAAGTTCTGATAGGCCTTTAATTTCCTGGATCCTCCTTTAAGCCTTTCTTGTAGATGGGGGTCACAATAGCCTTCTTGCAGTCTTGTGACATGTCCCTCATTCTCCACAGCTTCTCAGAGATTATGGAGAGCAGCCTTGCAACAACATCAGCCATCTCTCTTAACACCCTTGGGTAGATATTATCAGGGCCCATCATTTTTTAGGGTTCAGGTTCCTGTAACGGTTCACATATCAACTCTTCCTTCACTGACAGTGGGGCTGTGTTTGCATTAACCTGGATTTTTTGTTCTTAAGGCCTGGTGCTTAACAGTGCTGGTAAAGACAGAGGTGAAGAAAGTGTTGAGAACCTCTGCCTTTTTGGTGGTGTTGGTGACTAATTCACCTCTCCTGTTCAACACTGAGCCAATATTTTCCTTTTGATTCTATAGAGAGTTTTCAACGAGAATGCAGCACAGAGGTGATTATCACGATATTGGCTGGTGAGATACTTCAAGCCAAATTAACGCTTCCTGGTGCATACTTGCCCCTTATTTACATTATTTCTATAAAGGATTATTTAGTTCGATAACTTGAGACATTACATTTGACTAATACTGAGCCATTAAATTATTCCTGCTTTTAAGGTACAAATTCCTTCCCATATTGTTTTTAAATAGTAAAGATGTAACTGCTGAATTATGTATTGACTAGAAGTGTGTGAAGTGTCATGCATTG
Organism: Merops nubicus; assembly: GCF_000691845.1. Taxonomy (NCBI): domain Eukaryota; kingdom Metazoa; phylum Chordata; class Aves; order Coraciiformes; family Meropidae; genus Merops; species Merops nubicus. The sequence continues at coordinate 194,801 of NW_008607560.1, read as the reverse complement.
ATTATGATTGCATTGTGAATTTTATCAGGAAATTTTCATAATAATAATATAAGGAAGCTTTTCACCTTCTAATTGATTTCCAGGGTGATTAAATTAAGACCTTGTCTAAGTACGACTGTCCTTATTAATTACTGGCAGAATAGAGAAATTAAAGGATTAAAAATTTACGTGTGTTAAGATTCAGTATTTAAGGTCTAAAATCAATCAGATCATAGACTGAATAATTCCATTATGACAAAACTATCATTCAGGATTAGACTGTGGTAATTTGAAGAAAAAAGGCTCTCTGCACCAGTACATATGGGAAAAATTAAGATTGCAAAATTAAAGCATCTAGAACTTAAGAAATGGTGTTAAAATAAGTAGCGTGAACTTAATTCAACCTTATTATTTTTATGTGTTATGATGGCATGTAATCAACAGATTAAAAACCAGCTTATACATAGGTTTTGTGTATGGTATAGACCATCTGCTGGATTTAAAATTTTTTACTGTTCTGCATAGGGCTTGGTGTCTGTCTTACTGTACATATATAATTTTTAAGTAAATGAAGATTTTAATTTTTTTCTTATCTTCGTTTTTCACTGGGATATCGCACATTCTATAATAATTGATATTCACTTTTACAACACTTAGTTTGTTTCATTGTATGAATGGAGACTTTGGGTAAAGAGCAAAGAGGACATAATGCTAATTTTAAATGCTCAGTTTTACATAGGGCCTGAGTTTTTTCGTGTAGTTCGTGTCTTTAAAGCAGAGATTCCACCGATCCCTGTTCAATTAGGAGCACTTAACACAGATTTCTGTGGTGTGTTTAAATGCAAACACTCAAGAAAATGAAGCGTGCATAACAAGTGAAGAGCTCTGGGAAGTGTGATTTAAGCAGTTTGCGTAAGAAGTTTGGAGAAGAGGTAGGGACAGATTTCTCCAGAGTGACATTGAACTGCATCAGCTGTGAAACTGTCCGTTCACTTTTCATACTCCCCTTCCTCTTTCATGAAACATCTGCAGCGCTCTACATCAAGTAAGACAGGCTTCTGTGCACAAAATCCTTATTTACTACATGAATTCTGTTTGAGTTGCTGAACATCATGAAATCCTTGAGGCATATTTCTTACAGGAAATGTGTGTTTGTATAATTGGAGACAATACCATTATTCATCCCTTATTTGTGTACGCATTCATTTTTTTTTTGACAATTTTGGTTTTGCATTTCCTAAATTTAAAGAGTTTACTTTTACAGACATAATGTAGTCTACATAGTTATTCCAAATAGTAATTAAAAAAAATAATAATCCTAATGTCACAGGAGAATCCCAGACTTATCCATCATGTGGAACATTGCTGACTAATACAGATGTCAACGGGTAAAAATCTTTAATATTAATGAAATTTCTGATCTGAACTATCAGAGACACTAACTGCTATACTAGATGATCACCTGTACCTGAAGTGCATGCTCTTCCACTGTATGCTGTGTTTACTAGCAACTTACATTTTCATCTAGATTTGTAAAGAGAGTTTTTACTAGTAATTATATGTTCTCCTGTTTTTCTATTTAATTTCACCCTATTCTCACATTTATTTTACTTTTTCATACTTTTCCTGTCTTGAGACTATGTTATTTATTTCTGGCCGTTCCCTCCTATTCTGCCCCCCCATTTTTTTTAAATAACTTTAGTTATTTAAGATTATAAGAGTGATTTAAATTAGTTATTCAAATTTGAATAATGAAGAACTATTTGGCATGAAAAAAATTTGGTGTAAAAGATTTTATTTTCCTTTGCTTACAATATAATATCTTAGAAGAAAATTATGTAATATGTTATTAAAGACCTGGCAGGTAAATTTCGCACTAAGTGCTGCTACCCTTCAAATTTGCAGACCTTGAGAAGAAAGTATCATCTGCATTTCAACGTTAGTGATTTGTTTTGTAAACACATTGTCTTAAAAAGTATGTTGAAGTTGCATATTAATTTGACTGAATCTTTGTTAGTTATTGTATGTGTGTACAGAGTTTCCAAAGGCTACAATAAGCTTTGTCATAGCATGGGATCCTCAGGAAACAGCACACAATGTTTCTGACACTAGAATGACATGCTTTCGTATATATTACTTGCTAGTGTTTTTCTTCAGTAAGCGTATGTATTTTTAAAACTGAACTAAAGAATATAACATGTATTTGATTAGATATTGGTTAAATGTAGTTTGTTGTTTTGACTTGTGAAGTGTGATCCCCTCCCTTGTTTTTTGAGCTATACAATGATGTGTTTTTCAACTATGAAAACAAATACCTCTAAACCAGATTATTTTTCAAGATACTTTTCCAGAATGAGATGAGATCACACATTTCTATTCCAGTGTCCCTATCTATCTTTTCCTCAATCTGTTCATACTTCCCATGAAATGCACTGGACTTGATAGATGATCTCTGAAGCAAAGGTGGATGGACAAAATTATGATCTTGTATAAGTGCAATATAGCAACTGAGAATTCAGAAAGCAAGTGTCAGCATAATCATTAGAATGAAAACGCAAACCCACCAAGTAACGTTATTCTGGTATAAGGACCATTTAATATGGTGAGAGAAATGTCATATACTGAATTACTAGAGGATTCATTGAGCTTGATAGTGAATTGTTACATGATTTTTTTTTTAACTTGAAGACATTTTAGAGAATTATATACAGTATTGCAGAAAAATCTCAAAAAGTAACTATCTCTGCGTATAGCCAAAATGAGACTTGATTGAAAGTAGATAGGACTGTGCTTACTGACTATCTACAATACCTTAAGATTAATTTGGAGCATAAATGGTGAAGCTGACAACCTGGAACCTTGACTTCTTAAAATTGCTGACCCAATTACTGCTAAGCCCTTTGCTGACATGTTAATATGTCTCTTTAAACTGGTAAATAACCAGCATTTCAGTGTGTGCTACAGTTGGTCCATTGGATAAAGAAAGATGTAAGTTTAATTTAAATAATTATTGACCTATCATGACCTTTTCATTTCACTTGTACTGCTGCTCTCAAGGTAAGCAATTATATTTTTATAGTGTTGGATGGTAATCAATGTACAGGAGCTATCTTTATTGATTTAAGTAAGGCCTTTGATCTGGTAATCACCAACTATTGCTATCTAGGCTGGCCTTAACTATATTGGATATTACTACATTTATTTGGCTTTAAAATATGCAGAATTTGGAATTGTGTTAAGCAGTTGCAAGCAAAGTAAAAAAAAAATTGAAATCTGTGACATTCCACTTAATAATCTTCCTTAGAAATTGGAAACATTTTATATCATATGCTATTTTTTAACTTGTAATTAATTTTAGGTTGTCAACCAGATTTTTATTTTTTTTTTAAATATCAAGCAGATGGTTCCGTTTTGGGTCAGTTTTCCTTAGTGGGGAAAGTCTGACTTTTCTTTATTTTTTTATTTTGCTATCTCTGTTGGGCATTCTTGGGAGGAAGAGTTAGTTCATTGGTTGTTTTTTTTAAGTGTGTTTTATGCCATGAATTCAGAGTTAAAACCTTGGGCTCTTCAATTTAAGGCTGTGTCCATGTCTAGCCTGTATCTGGGGCTAAACTATAGAAGTTGCTCTATCACCCGATCATCCCTCCACAGCAAAAAAAGGGGGATCAGGTAAAGGAGAGGAGATCCACAGACTGAAATGATAAATGGATTTAATGAAACAGCTCTACTAATGCCAATAGAATGTAAACAAAGTTATATTCAGCCCAACAAACAGGCAGTGGTCACAATAAACTGGAAAGCGGTCCTCAGGAGCAGAAGAAAGAGAAGGAGCTCAAGCAGAAAGACTTAGCAAACTTCCCCCTTTATAATGAGCACGACGTTTATGGTGTGGGATATACCTGTGAGCCAGCTCAACTCAGCTGTCCTGGCTGGTTCCAAACTGTTAATGGCCTGCAGACCATGGTTGGCTTATACTTCTGTTCCAGTGAAACCAGGACAGGGTGAAAACTGATGTGAAAATTTTATTTTATTTTATTTTATTTTATTTTATTTTATTTATTTTATCCAATGTGGGCATTTTGCACAAGCATTTTGTGCAACGTTCATTTTAACCAATATTCATATCAATGTATTAGGTAAGAATAGTCATTGAAATATTGGACCTTTACCATCATTTATAGGTGGTACCTGTGTATATTCCAAAGCATAGTCATACTCAACTAATTTATTCTTATCGTTTTCCTCACTCCTCATGAACCTACTTCTTTTTTACCTCTTCACTATTGTTCTTCTCTGGACATGTTTTTATTTTTTTCTCCTGTCTATTGTTTTAATGTATGACTTTGGAAAGCCTAAGTAGATATGGGTTTATGCTGTCTTTACAAAATTTTGAAATTTGTGCTCATTTTGATCTGCTCCTCTAATGAGTTCCAGGGCCTCTATCCTTCTTGCAAAGGGAGTTCAGTCTTGCTCTGGTGAGCCTTGAAACTAACAGCAGTTGTTCAGAGAGGTCACCAACATAATGAGAAGGGCAATCTTGAACCACTTCCATGGATGGCCATGACGATTAATATTGGGACCTTACATTTGACCTAATATTCTATGGAGAGTCCATGTAGTGAGCAGAGCAAATGGGATGATGTGCTTGTGGCAGAGAGTGTAAATTAAGCTACTGCATTCTGGTCCGTTTTTTTATTGATTTTTTTTTTGGTTTTTTTTTTGTTTTGTTTTTGTTTTGTTTTTGGGGGGTCTTTTTTGTATGTAAGCCAAAATATTGCATCTTGTTCTTGCTTAAGGTCATGAAGTTGTGAGTTATGACCAGATGCATGCCTGAGAAGCAGTGGCATAATCTCCTTGCTAGTTGTAGGTGGAAGAAGGGAGGGTTTTGTATGCTGCTGTCTCTGCTGGCCTCTGCTCAAATGACTGGAATTTAGAACTTTGAGCTGTGTTCATGAAGTTGATGATACAGTAAAGACTATAATTAAGCACAGCAGTGTCCTTTCCAGTACCCACATTTTGTGACTTCATTACCTGTAAGATCTGTAAAATTGTTATTTTAAAATAATTTATTCTTTATTTCTGTATCTATTGCCAAGACATTTTATTCTTTCATGACACATTTGCTTTGTTTTAGGCTTATGACCCATTCTTTGTTGGTCATTTCAGAATTCCTCTGTCAGTGGTCTATATTTTTATCTTGTTTCATAGTGCTAATAGGTTTTAATTGTGCAAGCATACAGTGCTACAGTTAACTTAATCCCAGCCTTGTTGATTAGTCACGCACACTGTTTTTTTTTCAGTCTGTTAGGCTAAGGCTAAATGAGATGGTAAGTAAAGACTGGGACTGATCATCAGGCTTGAAAGTTCTACCTTTAAGCCATACCACGATTACATTTTAGGACTGCAAAGTTCAGAGTGGAGGGGTAGATACGTACATGTGTGAATCTTTTCACCTTTGAATGCTTATAATAGGAGCATAATTCAATACAGCATTTGATTTTAAAATAAAGTAGGAACTAAAATAAATAGAATCCCTGTCTGACAACTTGGCTAAGAATTAAAAATAAAAATATCTTGACACTAGAACAGCTAATCTTATATTTGGTACAATTATGGTTTTTTTTTTTTTCCTCCTCTTTGGAAACAAAAAGTTAAATTCCTTGGAACTGTAAGCCTTGAAATCATAAAGGATATTTACTTGTCTTTTGTGCTGCTACTAAGGGGCTATTTTTTTCTTCTCTGTCTGGAGAACCTGCCAGATAGTCTCTCTCCCCATCAGGAGAATTTTTTGTCCTGACAAGCTCATGTCTCTATACTATTCCACCTTCTTTGAGAGTATTCTGCCAAAGCTAAAAGGCAATGTAAAAGTTTTAGATATTTTCCTTATAGCAATGATTTCACACTGGTGTTTCACATAGCTGTAAACCTTGTATCAGATTCTTTCTGAAAACTGTTTGTATTAGATAGCTATGTGGGCAGAATCTTAATTCATTTTATCCAGTTACACTATAAATATGTACCAATATGAAACATGCTTTCCTAAACAACCCTAACCCTAAATGTGCCCCTTTAGGCTCTTATTGTATCAAATGATGTTTTTCAGATTGTAGGAGAGGGTTGGGATAAAACATAACATCTGGTTTTGGTGTACAGCACTGGATATATGATAGATTTTTAGTATTGATAATAAGAAAAACAGGTTGCCACATTTCAAATTAAAACTATTGAACCAAGTTGTATTCTAGATATCTGTGCTCTATACTTACTGATCTGTATTCCCATGAAGGTTCATCGAACTCTTACAGGGTACCAGTTTATTAACCATTCCCTAATATACATTGTAGATGGTAGATGCTTGATGCTTTGTCATTGTGTCCCAAGGCTAAGGTGCTCTGCCTGAAGATATTAGATGAGCCAATTTTATCTGTGTTTATAAAACTGGCATTTCTATTTTCTCAAGTCTTCCAGGTAGACAGAATGAGCTCTTTAATCCTTTTTTCTTTCCACCCTGCCAAGAGACTCGTGGAATATTAATAATATGAAGTTATTTTAGATGTTCATATTACACTGCAAATATTTTTAAGCTGATCATATACAGTGTGCAGGGAAAAGGGGAGGCATAAGCCCAAAAAAAAAAAAAATTCTCTTGGTCCACCACATAAGTTTTCAGTACAATATATGAGCATTATTACACAAGTCCCATTAATGTTAATGGTCCTATGCTTTCTTTTATTCATCACAGTGCTGATTGCACTTGGTCAGCTCTTTATCAGTTTGAAATATTGACAGGAGGAGGAGATGTTCCCTCAGCCAGGCCTGACTATTGCAGTGCTCTTTTAACTTAGTCACCTTACAAATGCTCCTATGAATGGATTTATTTCAGCAGATCCAAAATACATCAACTGGATCATCTTACCTTTGTGCTGGCCCCTTTGCATTGGCTCCCATTTGTAGGAGTGTTAATTTTAAATGCTGATCATTGCTTACAAAGTACTCTACGGTTTTGTATCTTAGTTATTAAACTACCTTGTTAACTATGCTGCTGCTAAAGTCCTATCTTTATCTTGCTGAGAAGTTATTATTTGCTCCCTGTGGTTATAACTGTGGCTTAGATTATAAACCAAGGCTATTCCCTAAAAATATGTTGCCTGCCAGAAATCAAGATTTCTAAAATTTGTGCTATGCAGCTCCACTTTTCCTTTAGTTGTCTACTTAAAAATTCTTTCAGTGCTTTCTGCGAATGATACTGTGCTTACTACAGTTATTGCAGAAAAGATTTTTCTTTTTTGGTCATATTCATATCGAGTGTTTTATTTGTTTGAAAAACAGGCTACCTTGCTTTAATTGTGGGAGAAACAAGGTTTTGGGGGCCATACCTTCTGCTTTCTGAACATTTTTTATGGTGTCTTTCTCTGCTGTCCTATAAAATCTATGGAATTTTGAACAAGCAAATAGTTATAAAATATTTCCCTATACTTAGGAAGGTGGGAAATTACAAAAACATGTTGCTGTTCTGTTCTTTAGTTCAGAGTTATTGTTACTTATATTCAGTTCTGTATAAAATAATATTCTTGGCAAGTCTAGAAAGGAACACAGTATCTACTTTAGGGCAGGGAAAAAAAAAAAAGAAATGAGAAAAAAATCCAAATTTGACCTGATACTTTATATCTAGGCCTGTCTGTCTAAAATTCTTTGTTCTGAACATGCTTACATGGATATAAATTTGGATTAATGTTGTTATTCTAAGGCAGTTAGAGTTACAACAGCAGATGCTTGGAGTGTTTCCTCATATTTTCTCTTGAGTAAAGAAAAAAAAATGGTTAAATAGTAAATGGTATAATGTTTTTATATAGACTTTTTTTTTTTTTTTCAGTCTTTCTAGTAGTGCTATTTTATTCTGGTTTACTTAAGAAATGTCTTGATTTACAAAAAATTAAACTTCACCTGCAGAAGTACCACCACGAGTAAGATGAATTCTCTTTCTTTTTTTGTAGTAGTAACTAGTGGGAATTTTTGTGTAGTGGAGTTTTAGCCCTTGGGGGATTTTATTTTATGTATTTTCAAGTTGTTCAGTGACTTGCTGCAGAGACAAGGAGGGAGAAGGAGGAATTTATTTACACAAATTACGGTCTTTGTTCCCATGAACCTTCATAATTGGATGAACAAAATGAAGGCTAAACTGTCTAGTACAACTATCACAGGTAATATCTTTTGAGCCAGAAACAAATTAAGTGAATTGTGGAATCAGGGCAAAACCTTGTGGGAAGATTCAAGGAGGGAGTGAGGGGATAAGTGCTTAAGAGAATTACTACCACAGAGAAAACTTATTACACTGTAGAAGAAGAGAGATTTATCTTGGGGTGAAAGTCATCCTTTCCATGAAAGTTTTAGCACTATTTGGGGTAAGTTCCTTTACAAACAATTTGCACTTTTAATAATGTGTTTTGGAGATTTTGTGCAGTATTTTTAAAGGATGGAATGTATTATAAAGACACAGCCTCTGCACTCTAGCTTTCAAGTTTGTGTTTCTCCTGTATATTTTCGTCCTTTAGAATTCTTTAATCTTTCTTCTGTCTGTTTTATATTTTTGTCTCCCAAATTGTTCCAATTCAGTGATCAAAATGTGCCACTTCATGCTACTTATTCCAAACCCATGTTATCTTGTCACATTAACATTCTTAATTAAAAAAAAATGCAATATTCCTGTGCAAAATTGTTTATGCTACTGAGCTGCATGTGCTAAGGGGGGGAAAAAGAGCTGAATGGGAATCCTAGGTGAAGCAAAGACTGTGTAATTGGTTTTATGCCAGACCTTCTGCCTTTCAGATAGGCAGGAAAGGGGCAGGGAAATGTCAGAGGTGGAAATCAGGGCAACACAGTACTCCTGCAGAATTGCAAAGTGACTGCCAACTGAGAAATGGCCAGTGCTCAAGGTTGCTTTAAGACAGAAATGCTCTGTTCTTCAGGCTTTATAAGCCACCGACTGAAATCTTCCTACACCTAAGAGCCTCCTACTGCATATTACGGGAGGAAATGCGTTAACAGTTCAAAAGGAGTCCCTCCACGGAGCTCTTACTGTGGGACAGAGCTGAACTGGGTATAAGGTTTCAGGGTACTCTGGAGTCAGCGTTGATAGTCCAATAGTTCCTTTTGACAGCAGTTTGGGATCCAGATTAGCTGGCAGTCGCAGTGCCCTGAAAGCTGACGTAGCAGAGAGCTGCATGCTGTTCAGGAGCTGCTGACCAGCTTTCCTTTAAGGCAATGCTATTTTACCCTAAACTTGATGCTACAGTTACACAGTTTACCCTTTCAGTAGCAAAACATGGTTTAGATTGATTTTTTTTTTGGTAGAGGCTTTTTTATTTATCGTTTTTAAGTTCATCTATACATAAGGTTTTCACACAGTTAAGGATGAGGCGAGTAATTTTTTCCCCTTTCCCTTACATTGCCCTAGCAACGCAAGCAAAACTTTTAAATAATCAGAGGGAGTTAAATATACTGGTTGTCATCTGAATCCTCAGGCAACACAGGACAGAAGAAAAGATAACTTAGAGCCATTATTATAGCACATAGGGAAGGATTGTTGCTTTTTTGATATGTTTTGTTTTGAATGTAATGGCTCACAGAGATACCCATAAGTGATGAAGACACAAAAATGGTCACACTGGAAACAAAAGAATATAAAATTTTATGCTTCTTAGTAATGTTGTATGTCCAATCACCCACTTTTTGATTTAATCTATTACAATATTGTAATCAATCATAATTTTCTGTGTTGCAGAAAGTCTCGTGCTTTGAGAAAAAGGGAGAGGGAGAAGAAAGAAAAAAATGATCAGTGAATTTTGCAGAAAAAGAGAAATATCTCTAATACCGTAACTCAGAATAGTCATGTATTCTGTAATCACTCATGTTTTAAGCAGTAATGTAAAATCAACACAAAGGCAGGCTACAGCAAAGTGTTCTTTAATTAAAGAATCCCATAAGGAATTAAAATTCTGAAAAAATCACACAGGATCAATAAATAACTGCCTGAAAATATCACAGTATATGGAGGCTAAATGACATCACACTGTGTGAAAGAAATTAAGTATTTCCAGTATTGTCCTTATCTCTTTTTATTTAGATTAATAAAATTGGTTGAATTTTAAATCTTTTGTATTAGGATCTAAAAATTGACAATATCTGCCCTAAAGAATTTACAATCCAAGTGTAAGATAGGATCAACTACACATACGTAGAAAGCAATAAAGGGAAATTTTGTGGAAGTTATTTTATTAATCTTTGTGTGTTGGTAGTTTAATTTATTCCTTGTTTAGTGTTGCAATTTAATTTACATTGGGCAAACAGAATCATGAAAGTGTTTAGTAAATGTTATGTGCTGTATCACTTTCCTGTCACTATAGCTTGCTATATTCCTTACTTGCTTGTTTGCCTCAGGTTGAATCTTTGTGTAAATTGTACCCATTCTTTAAGCCCTTACAGTTTGAGTTATATGGCTACTCATACCACTGAAATGTCTATTCCATGTCCACCACATACCACTGTGTTGTCTTCATAAAAACCATAGAAGGAGGAAGGTTTGAGTTGTATTTATCAATCTGAAAGTATTTCGTAGTGTGTGATCATTCAGCTCATAGATAAAAGCTATTTCATTGCCATGCGAGTTTTGTTTTGTGCTTCTGTATGTGCTTAACTCTTGCAGCGAGTGCAGGGATTTGATTTTTGGGAATAAGCCAGACTACAAATTGATGATGAAACCTCCACAGCTAGCTTACTGCACAGGGTCATGTTTTCTGTGGCACATTCTTTACAGAAGCTGTGCAGAGCAGGGAAGGTTGGTGAATTTGGTGATTGTGGCCTTAGTGTATGATAAATAACATGAAATCCCCGTATTGATTATTTGGCCATATACTTATGGTGACACACCATGAAAGGAATAGGAAATTATAACAGCAGCTGATGCTGAAAAACTACTGCAGGTGGTTCTCCCCTCCCTCCCCAGCTCCATTTTCAAAAACAGTCCAGAGACTGTGGCTGCTGTATGCATGATGAATTCTTCCTTCTCTGTATTTGGAAACACTATTGAGAGTAAAGGGGGGTCATACATATCCTAAAGTAATATCTTAGAGAAAATTGCTAGATTTCTTACCTTCCAATGCAGCACTTAGCTCTGTTTTCTGCATGTTGTAGTTTGCTTTTACAGTAACAGAGCCAGCATGTTAGCTTTATCCTGTTACTTTCATGCCTCTAATCATATGGTTATTTAAAGACAGCATGGTCAAGGCTCTGTTTCAGGATTACAGCTAACCCTACACATCTAGTGCAAGAGAGGTTGGACTGAACTTTTCTATTTCCATTGTGTCCTGATCAGTAAGGGTGATGCTTTCACTGAATTTGAAGTGTTGAAGACAGTGTTTTGGTACCTGTGGATCATATTCTACATAAAATATTCTGTGTGAGGGCTACAAAGTGGATATGTTTTCAGTGAAGATTTCAAGCCAAAACCCATGAAGGACTTAATTTAGAGAGTGTGGAGTTCCTAGGTACAGAGGCACATGAAGAAAATATAATGGAATAATATAAACTCTTTCAAAGGAGGACCTGCTGCATTTTCAAGGCATAATTCCATTAGGTGGCAAATATTTTAGAAGGCAATCAGTGAAACTTTACAATTATTTACACTGATGGAAGTTGAAGAAGTTTGTTCACTGTCAGCAGTTATGTCATGGTATGTGTAACACATTCCCCTGTAAATATGAGAAAAGTGAGTTTGCTATCTATGTATTTAGTACTTGCACCTGATTATTCCATTAAAATCCTCTTGTGAACTTAGTTCTTGCAAATGAAACCAGTCTTAGGCTTCCTCTGAAAAAGGTCATTATATAAATAATAGGGGAAATATTACCCAAAATACTACTAGATGAGAATATTATATATTTCTTTCAGTTAATTCTTAGTTGGAAGTTTTGTTGCAGTTTACTGGTCTGCCTTAAAACTGTGCATTAACTTGGATATATTGTTAACTTCTTTTGCAGTTGTACCATCAGTAGCATTTGTTGCTGACTTTGTACTTGAAACTGTGCTTTTTGCTGAGTGTTTGCTCTGTGGTATTGTATTTTTATTTAAAAGTTTAGTGTGTTTCGTTTTTTTTTTTTCCTTTCTTGTTACATCTCTATTTTTATTCCTCAGGACACTCATTACCTTATTTTAGTTATTCTTCTCTTGCATATGTGCACTGTCTAATCAATTCTTCACTTATTACAGGTGAATATTTCCACCTTATTGTGTTTCCAACTTCTGTGATGCTGGGAGTGGGATTTTGCCTTAGCTAGTACACTATTGTCTAAATTTGCTGTGTTTCAGACCATTACACTGACTTTAATTTTGATGTATTTGCATTTTACTCAGTTCTAGTCTTACTCTTTTCCCTTGATCAGTTAAATTATTCTCTGTACAGTGTTACATTTGTATTACTGCTGCAAATACTAACTAAAGGCTTATAATTGAAGTGCTATTTACAACTACTGACCTCCAGCTTGTTTCTGATTTCACTGTGATGTTGACCTTTTATAGATTGCACTGTTGTAAATCTTTGAAGTGATTCTTCTTGTCATCATATTTCTAGTAATTATGATTTGCATTGCATTAACACCTAGAAGCCTCTCCCACTTTACCCTTGTTGCATAAGATGACCTTTTTATGCATTAATTCACATATGGGTAACAGAATACATTTTTTTTTTTTTGAAAGAAGGTATCCTGGAATGGAGGTGAATGCTTGCCTCTATTTCCATACCTTGAATATCATAGTTTGAATTAATGAAATTACTCATAAAGGATCCTTTGTCCTAGAAACTATTTTCTAACACAATTGGGGTCTGTTGAACTTCTTCCTGGCCTACATAAAGATAAATAAATGAAAATAAAGACTACAGGTATTATTTCAGAGAGGCCATATTTGAGTAAAATTTTTCTCAAATTTTGTTGAAGTTGGGCAATAACATCAAAGAAAGCATTAGCTGAATATTGGGCTGATGGCTCTCTCTTGTTCCTATTTTATGTCAGAATTAAGAGCAACACAGAAACAATTTTGCAGCTGATCATTACCACAAACAGGACTTGACTCTTGGAGTTTCAAGATTACAGTTATTATTTCTACTGTGGTTGCTATCCTCTGAAAAAGTAAGGCTGGTTGGATGTTTGCTTGTTGTCTACTGTCCCAGTGTACACAAACAGAAGGCAAGTTATGAATTCTGTTTCTAGACTTGCTTAATAAATTAGAGTCAGGACACTAATTTCTTTAATGATTATATTGCTTTAAATACCTGTGTAAACAACTGGATGTTGACTCTAATGGCACAGGAATGCTAACAGATAATGGTATCATCTGTATCACTGTAATCTCTCATATGTGTTTTTCTGAGGCCTTCATTTGTCTAGATAAATGTAGGTAGTCAGACTGTCCAGTTCCTTTTGGGTCTTGCTGAACTCTCAGGTACTTGTGTCAACATTTTGCAGATTGACTTAATTATATTTCTTGTCTCACTAAGAAGTTGTAAAATACCTGTGAAAAGGTCCATCTTTGCTTTGAACTTCTTCCCTTTTACTTTCCTTGATTGCTGTCCTGTTCCTGAGTTGAACTGTGTTGGAGAACTCTGCTCCTTATGTGCCTTTCCTAGACAATCTCATACGCTTGTATTACATCCATTTCCTTGTTCACTAAGTCCACCAATACAGTCTTTTCTGCTTTATCTTCATGTAAGATTATTCTTATTCCATGATCAGTTGTCTGAGCAGGTTTTGTTTGCTGTGGTGTTTTGTTTTGTGGTTTTGTTTGTTTGTTTGTTTTTAAATATATATCTAGAACTACTTTGCATAAATATAAAATCTTTATAAAGTATGGCTTATTTTTTCATGGTATAAACTGACTGGACTGGTCTAGAATGGCCCAGTAAATTCTAAAATGCAACTATTTTTGAGTAGGGTAATATTAATACATATTGAGAATCTGCTTTTTAGGGAAGACTTGTGATATTCTGCATAATATGCAGTATTTGGAGAAGGCTAAGCTAATAGCCTTTTTTAGGTATGTTAGTGTTTCTTAAATGTGAGTAAATAGCTAGGGTCTAGGTAAGTTTTCTGAAAGCATGTGGACATTTTTGCTAATTGTTTCTATATATATTAAGGCTATGGAAAACAAAACATTGATTAATTTTCCAAACACAAGTGAACTTTAACCTTTCAAACACTACAGAACCTTACACAAGTGATATTGGCCACCATTCTTCAGGAGTGAATATGGAGGCAGGAGGTTTAAATGATGGCTCATGGGTGACATACCTCAATCATTGGCTGAATACAGACTCAAGGTCTCCCAATTTTGAATCTCTTGATTTAACCACTAGGTATTACACTATTCCTGAAAAAGCATCAGTCTGTAAGTGAGAGGATAAAAGGCTACTAATACATCAAATCTTATCAAACGACTTTAAACTTATCTTTGCTTTCTTTCCACCAAGGTTTGCTGTAAATCTTTCTTTCTAGGGAGAAGCAGGACTTGTGTCCTTGCTAAAAGGAGAAGATTGATTTACTATTTTCATGTGGAACCAGCAGTTTCCTATGAGTATGCAATAATGAATTGGAATATCCTATAGCTTTTACCCCTGTGCAACACTTCAGGAGACCTTAAAGACTAGAATCTATTACAGAAGTCCATTTGATAGAAACTTATAAATGTGTGCCTTCTGCATGGAATAACAGCATAACAAATCTTTTATTATGTGCAATATTCTTATTCTTCAAATACTCTAATTGATTGTTCATTGGGCTCAGTCAGCCAAAAGTGGAGAGAAACTTTGTACAGACATCATTAGTTTTTCTCCATTTAAAGATTAATCATGAAGAGCTCTGGCTCTTTAATTCTGTAATTTGTATATTTAATGGGCTGCTGCAGAATCTATGACAGTAATTAGCATAGCCTGAAAACTCATTAATACGCAACAACATGATTAATGCAGCATTAATGCAAACATGACTGAAGTTATTTGGGTTATGTAGTAAGAAGATTAAAGCTAAAATGTCCTGTTTGTTTTACCAGTAGTGGGTATAATGGGGTAGCAAGCAAAATAAGAAAAAACAGGTATCAGATTAGTCACTTCATTGTAAAAGAAATACTCAGTTCTCATCAAGAGGATTTGGGGTTTAATGACTGATAGTTTCCACAAGAACTGTTACCTATTTCTCCCTTTCTTTTACTCATTATGTGTTTATGCTTGCTCAACCTTTTAGTTTGACTTATCTTTTTGGCAGTTTGAGGTATTAAGAGTTTATAAAAAGTCTTTGAATTGTGTTGTGATTAATAATGTTAGAATATTTCAAAACATGTAGGATTTGTACAGTCTAATTTGAAAAAGAGGGATTTTTAGCTTCTCCTGGGTTTAATATCATCACAAAAGAAAAGGGACTGTTGACTTGAAATTGGACATTATAGTTACATATTAGTTTGTAAAAAGTTTGGGGTTTTTTGTGTGTGTTTGCATGTACAAATATATATGTGTGTGTACATACATATATGGACATAACATATATGACTTTTAAGTGTATACTTTATCTACTAAAAAAAATAAAGCAACTTAAAAATGAACAGCAATAGAATTACTAGCTCGGTGTAATGTTTGCGATGATGAAGTTCAAAAATCTTTTCAAACAGTAAAAGACGGAACTCATTCCAGTAACAAAGACAACAAAAGCTATTGGACAGCTTTGGGAAGACTTTCCAGCTTCATCTCAAAACAAAACCCAGAAAGGTATAGGCCAGTGGAAAGTGTGAGGAACTCTTTTTTTTCAGCATAGGATCTTCATGAGTATGTCCAGGAAAGTGTCCTCTGAGTTCCTAATTGCCTTTAATTCTACTGTCCATTATGTGAAACTGCTTTAATTACTAATGTATTTTTTTTAAATCTCATTTTTTTGAAAGCTCCATTTTCCTATTAAAAAAGAAAAAAAAATATTTTAGCTATTAGAATGACATGTAGCATGCACAATCACTCTCACGATGAGAATGACTAGATATTAATTCAATGGAAGCTTATAGTAACTGAGAGTTTTACTCTCCATCTATCCCTGCCACACATAAAAACCCAAATTTTCTTCTATAATTTCTGTGGGAAAATGTACTTCGATTAGGCAAAAACATTTGTACACAGTCTTAATGTTAAGTAAACAATTAATATTTGTCATCCTCAAGGGGCTACTGAGAGCCTAATGCTGTAGTCAAAATTTTATATACAATTTCTATTAATTTAGTTGACATTATGCACAAATAAGGGTGTTAGTAAGCATAAACATATCACTTTCTTTGCCAACAGTTTTCTCTTCATCTGAATGAAACGTACAATTATTTAATTATCTACACCATTTCCTGTAATGATATAAGTAGAATAGAAATGCAGATTGTATTGGTACAATTGTACAATTCTAGGAGTAATTGCACTGAAAAAGTTTGGGCTTCACAGATTATGCAAAATTCATTTCTAATAAAGGTTTGTGATTTTCCATATATTAGGCAGGTTTGTTTTTATTTTTTCCAGTCATAATGTACACTGTTTTCCTTCTATGATTTCCTGAGTCTACAAAGAAAAATACCATAATATGCTAGGATATCTAATTATTATTCTTTTTAATTTTATCAGTATGGATTGGGATTTAATGTATTTTTGCAAATGAAACTAATACTATTCTTGCTGAATGCATTCACATTGGAAATACATTTATTTGACTGCTTTTGACACTTCTGGAGAGATTTGTTGGTGTGGCTATATATAGATTTTGGTGAAAGGACATGGGAATTTTGAGACTTGCAGCAACTTCTATGTATTTGATGAGTCTAATAACTTATATCTGTTGGGTATTTAGAGCTAGACTCTGAACATACAGTTATAGACAGAAGTACTTCAGCTGGATGCGTGGGACCAAGAGATTAGTTTTAAGTAAGCCACTTTGCTGAAATTTCTCAGCTGTTTCTGCAAAAGATATCTCTAGTTACTTTGCCCCTCTGCCTACTCTCCCCTCAACTCCTCTTCCCCCAAATTACAAAAAGTCAAAAGACATTTTTTTTGAGTACTGTGAATGTTTTGTATTTTGAAATACATGTTTGTTTATTTATTTATTTATGTGTGTATGTATTTTGCTTAAATTTGGTTACATTTGAAACATGTTTCGCAGGAAGAAAAACCTCTTTATTCTGGGTGAATAGTTTCTTGGTCAAACAAAACCTATTTTAAACTTTCTATTTTACAAGGAAAAAAATGTTTAGCATTAGTCAGAAGTGAATTTTATTTTAATTATAAATTATTAGTATATGTTATGCTAATCTTGGAGCCGCTCTAATTTATTAATATTTTCCCCCTGACTACCAACTGCCTCTTCTAAACTCAAAATAACCCCGTGTGCTCTGTAAACTTGCTTTGAGCAAAATCTACAGCCAGCCTCTCAAGAGCACATTCTTACCTGTTGAATACTTATGCTCAGATCTTGCAAGCCATCTTGAATTCCACCAGAAGAATCTGAATCCAGATGTGAATCTGAGCCAAAATATGAAATGCTGCTGAAGTTTTCAGACTTCCTAAACTTAAATGAGGAAGTCAAAAAGATGGTATAAGCATTGCTCCTTACGTGTTTTCTGTGTTGGACAAAAAAAATTAGGGTTCTGATTCATCTGATGTTATAGTAATAGTAATATCTTTTTACTTTTAATAGCAGCCTGCTACTAAAAGGAACTCTCAAAACTGTGTGCACTTGCAGGGTAGCATGCTGATCTTGCTTCTCAGTTGAATGCCTTTAAAATGCCAGCACTGGTCACTCACATCCTCATTCCTCCACTACCCTGGATGTGCCATCTTTGAAATAGGGCAAAAATCAAATCACAATCCATTACTACATATGTTGAAACTGTGTAGGTCCTGACAGAAAGTTAGTCTGCCATAGCACACTTTGGATTATTTTAAAATGTTGTTAATAATAATAACAGTAATGTATTTTACTTGTCCTTTTATTACCTTGTATTGTTCTTTTTGTCTTTTATGATCACTGTGTATAATGCTTGTATTATGTTTTCTACAATGCTATTATAATAAAAGAAATTCAGTTAGAGAAATTGAAAAAAAATTATTTATAATTAAAGGAATTCTGACAGCTTCTCCAATTGCAAATACATTTTGATGTGGAAGTAAAGATTTTCTTGGAATGACATACATTAGTGTTTAAGTTGTAGCAGAATTTTCTGTTGTTTTTTACCCCAGAAATGATAGCAACTCTTTGTGGACCAATCATTTTTTGACACATAAACAGACCTGTTAGGTAAATTCTTGAGTTGTAATTCAAGATTCAGTTGATTCAAAGTATATTGCTACTATGTCTCACAGGTGGTCATATTTTTCATCCAAGATTTAGTGGCCTCAGTAATGTAGGTGAGATGCAACTGCTGTATATGAAAAATTAAGGAATTGTATTATCACTATTCTATTTAATGTTTCTATTTATCTGCTTAAATATAACATTAAAGCTAAGGTTTTAGACATGGAAACTGAAATAGTAGACACAAGTATCTGAGGAATGATTTTGCAAAATCTCACACACACACAAAAAGGAAAGTTTTTATGGTGATGCAATGTGTTTTTCAAATTCTTTGAAACTTTTCAGATTTTCAAAAGACACTAGCTTAGGAAATATCCATTTTCAGTGCTCAGTGTCAATAAGGCAGAAAAATTACATACACCTAGCTGTAAAAAGTCTGAATGGGATTTCTGACTATGTTTTAGTTTGACCATGAGGTCCAACCTGGATTTGAGATTTCTTTTTTTTTTAGTTAGTAAGTTCCAGTGAAAATTTAATTTCACAAGGTTTTTATCTTCCAGTGAAAAAATTATCTGTGGGGCAGAAACTGGCCTACTATTAGATTTCTGCATTGCACTTGTGTCTAGAAATAGAAGAAAACATTAATATTGAGGTATGAAAGTATTTATTTAGAGCTAGCTTAGATGAACTGAGAAATTTCAAAGATACCTGAACTTAAAGGGGCAGAGTCCTTTCTGAATTATGTAATAGGGAAAAATTAATTTAGAAGAATTTGCTATATGGGTTATGACAGAAAATTATGTTTCCTGACTGATCAATACTTTATGTGAAGCTATGGCAGCTCTACAGGCGGAATTAAGGCTTATAAGCCTCTTCAATATCCAAAGAAGAAAGAAAGCTCCTGCATAATATTTGAAAACTTTTAGAATTACTGAAATATTACTATTATGAACCATTTCATTTACATTTCTCTAACACAATGTTATAAAATTGTGACATTTTTCGGAAGCTGAATCATTTGTATTTGTCCTTGTGACTTAGATGTGAGGAGGGATCCTCTGGTCTTCAGATGTGCCTTTTGGCAGCTCGGTGAAAGTAATGGCAGTTTGTTAAATTAACTATGCTCTCCAGTGCTAGGATTAGAGGTTCTCAGTCTCAGCCTCTGCAGCAGATACTGCAGCTGAAAATACCAGGAATCTACACCAACAGTGGTTATTTCTGAGCTAGGCAAAGCTATGTTTTTCCTGAAATAGGAAACTGTTGAGTTTTTTTAGTTGCTGGACATTACTTATGTACAATGGCTTTTTGCAGGTATTGTAATAGTATGACTGATTTTCATTACCTGGGTAATGTTTCATGTCTGCGAGTAGATCATGTGATTTGAACAGAAATGTTTATGTGTTTAGGAAATAGGGCCATAGGGTATTTGTTATGGTATAGGTAATTAACAAGCACGACCTGGTACGAATGTGCATCACAATTATAATTTTGAAACTTAATAAAATATTTTAACTTTTTTTTACGGATCAGTCAGGGCTCTGAAATCACAGATGTTTCTCTCAAAGGCTGATTCAGTCTGGATTAGTAAAATTTCTCCTGCAATGACTGGCAGAGGTTTCAGGTGTACAAAACGTTTATTGTTTTTGTTTACCATTTTACTGCTGTTTTTAAAACAACTTTTTGTTTGTAATTTCACTTTTAGAATATATAAGAGCCATTTATGGAATTAACCATCTGTTTTCTTTTTCTAACCAGGTATTAAAGTGAAATTTAGAACCCAGGAACCTGATGGTTTGATTTTTTTCTCTGCATCACCTGGCAATCAAGAGGAGTACATCGCACTTCAGCTGAGGAGTGGGCGTCCTTACTTTCTTTTTGATCCACAGGTAAGACAATAGACAGTGTCCTATTAGAAGAGCTTACTTTATTTCTTTTATTACTTTTTTGCATTACTATCCTTATTTGTTTTTTTTTTCTTTGCTGTTGGTACAAGTTCATTGGCTCTTCAGAACCCTTAAATAACTGGAGATTTTGGGAAGAGAAATACTGAAACTCCAAAGCTTTTTTCATTTTTTGTTGTTTGCCATAATTAATTACTTTTTTGCATTTTTATCATTTAGGGTTTGTTTTCAGTACCACCAAACTAGTGGGCAGAACTAGTTTTTGAATTAGCAAATAAAGGTTATATATATATTTTTAGTCAAATATCTTTAGCCTCCCACCTTGAGATTTTGTCTCAAATCAGTGTGTTGCCATTAATGTGATGAAAGTGGTGTCTCGTTTCTACTAGTGATGACAATAGCAAAGACATAAATAATAAGGGAAATATTATCTAATACATTCCACAAAATTAAAATTAAGACCACATTCCTTGCATTGCTGTTTGGGTATTTTCTGTTTTCTCTGCACCCCAAAACTGGATCTCTTAATGGAATAAAAAAACATTATAGACTCATTTATATTTCATAAATATGCAAAAAGCTGTTAGTAATTGTTGGATTTTCTAATAATACTGGCAGAATGTGGTACCATATGTATTACTCACCCTCGTTGCAGATTTTCTCCTTCTGAAGTAGGTTTATGTCAGTTAGGTTGGACTCATTCCCTAGAATATGTTGTATTTGTTTGGATTCACAGTGTTTGGGGTATGAGGTGGAAGGGGTTTGGGTGGGAGAGTGGCTACATCGGTATGTCTTTTTTTTTCTTTTTTATCTGTCTTTTAATTGTAAAAAAAATGCAGGTCTTATCCAAATTCAGTCCCTACAGCTCCTTAGTTCAGCTAATGTTCTCAATAGTTAATATCTTGAATTTTAACACACTAGTTGTTTACTAATTTATTTTTCTCTATCTCCATCTCATTTGAATCACACAACTCTGTTCCATGCTGATATTTGGGATTATTGCTTTTGTATTGTTCCTGCTTCTTAAAAAGTCTAAAATAAACTATATCACTGGTTCAGTGACTGTTTAAACAAAAAAAAAGTCTGTCATTCAAGGCATTCAGGAATAGTGTAGGTATTAACAATTGATTTACTATCTTAAAAGTTAATACTTTCTAATTTCTCATTAATAAAGTGGAAGAGATTCCTGTGCATTCTCAGATTCAGAACTAGAGTACTGTGGCCTACATCAATATGTTTCTTGTAGTATCCTTTTCAAAAACTTTTCCCTTTGGAATTTCAGTTATCAAATTTTTTTCAGTCTTCTATATCCTTAGTGTGCTGTGCTACCTTTCTGTATTTACGTTTGCTTCCATGTTTTCTACATAGCTTTTCTTTTTTTTCCTTCTGCCATTATTTGCTATTCCTATCCTATAACATTGAGTGTCATGTTCTACAGCAGCAATTCGTACTCCTTCATTTGTGCATCACAGTCTGCATTAGTGTGCAAATAATTTAATTTCTACTTTTTGACAACATGTGGTTTCCTAACCAGGTCATAGGCATTGTTTTTTTTAATAGTGGTCGTGGCATATATGATAAGCATTTATGGCCCTGCCTCTGGGGTCTTCTATTAAAAATGGCATTTTTTTTTTTTTTTTCTTTAATGTCTATTTTGGCTCTGCTGCTTTTTATCTATAACAGCATGGTATAATATTCTGTGCTCTTTTCCAGCTGTGTCCTGTCACAAGTTAATTAGTTTCACCCTTAGTCCCTTTCAGGATTCTTATATGTATCTTTGCTTATGATCAACAGCATGTTTTCTCCTTGTTATATCTGCTCTGGAGACAGTCTTGCCAATCCTTCTTAGTGGGGAGTCTTCAGCAGCCTAACTTCTTCTGGCTTTTAGTGTTACTTTAAAATCTTTTTCTTCCTGTGCATTCATACTTCTCTCAAATTTATACACACCACCATTCAGCTCTTTCATTTTAGAAGATGACCCCTTTATTAAATGTTACAGAAAAAAGAACACTCGATACTTTTCTTGATGCTTGTAGTTTGTGCAGAGGTCAAAGTAGTAGGCACAGCCTGAGAGTGAGCTGTTACTGCCAAAAACAGGAAAAAGGAGAATATCCACCTATGAATCCTGACTATACCTTGCTGCTTGGCATTGGCAAAACTTCAGTACTTGTTCACCTTCTCAGTTGTAAGAGTTTAGGCATTGAAGGAACTTGACTGGGACAAGTGTGCTTACATTCAGTCATTGGCACCTAGATAGTATCTTTGAGGATCCATATTTGTGATGTTTCTACATATTTTCATGAGTGTAATCATAAGCATGAAGAGCCATAGAGATTCATATTGACTTAGCTGTTTGGTTCCCTGTGTGTGATTTCCAAAATACATAACAATATAGTTCTGGATAAAATGTTGTACAGAGGC
>NW_008607560.1:168214-170714 GCF_000691845.1 Merops nubicus | reverse complement strand
CAGTCTTGAGAATTGGATTGGCAACAGCATTTGTTGTATTCCTCTTACTCAGCAGTTCAGAAAAGATTTCACTGCATTTTGTCATGAATGTCTAAATTTACCCCTTATATCAATATTTTTGTTTTAATAAAACTAGATAAAAATTGTAGTTAAATTTTAAAACATTTTTTACGTTGTCAATAACTACCTTCTATTTTTTTTATTTCTGAGTCTCTTGGTATGACCTTTTCTTTCATAAATGTGTTATACTCTCTTACCTAAATGGTCAAGTCTTTTTGATACCAGGTTAACAGGGATAGAACACGCATCTTCATACTGTTCTACAAATACATCTCATTTTTGGGTCCCTTCCTGTAGACAGGTGCTTCCCTCAACAATCCTGATATGCAGTTGCTTTCTGTAGATGGTATGTTAAATCATGACCATCAAACTTTACAACCCAAAGAATCCATGAAGTAGTTAAATAGAGAATTCATTAAAAAAAAAAAAAAAAATCTGAGTGACATGACCCTCAGTAATTTGTACCTCATCCTTGTCTTTATCAGGGAAACTACACAGGGTTTTCTAATTTTAATAGAAACTGAACTGGATTCTTGATCCTTTATTTATTATTTGAGAAGGTTAATTTAGTGGGGTAATCAGTCCTAAACATCATTCAGTATTCCAAAAGAAGTGAAAAAGAGGACTCATGTCTTTATTTTTAGATGTTATATACCACAGAGCAATACAAAAGGTAAGGTATAATTCTAAATCTTACCTTCATAATATTCTAAATCACATTCTTCTGTTAATAAAAAGGGATCTGCAGTAGCAGTCACTCCAGCTAATGATGGTGGAAAAGAGTACAATGATAACAGTTGGCACCAAATAATTGCTACAAGAATTCAAGCACTGGGAAACATCACAGTGGATGGGCAGTACACAGGTAATCAATCCAGTTCTATTTCCTTTTATTATTTTGGTATTACTCGTGATGTTGCTCACTTGCTTGCTTTTCCACTGCCTGTATTTGTCCGTACAGCAAAAAATTCACTCAGCTTTCTGACAAAATCACTATGGTTTTGTCCATGTATTTGAAGTATCTGTCCACGGTGAATCTGTGAAATGTGTAATTTAATATTAAGTGTAAGGAATGTGCTTTTTTGTGCTTGTGACTCTATGAATTGTGTTAATATTCTGTGGTAAAATAGAGTTGCAAATATTTCCAGAATATATATGTACAATTATTAGGCTATTGTGTTACATTCACCTCTCTTCTCATATGTCAATATTCTTTTACTGAGTTGAAAATCTGTTGAAAGCATTGAACAGAAGAATAATGACCAGTTTTGTTCAGGTTCTTCCTTAGCAACTAGTGGCAGTACCATTATTGGAGAGAACACGGGAGTTTTTGTTGGAGGACTTCCACGGGGTTACACTATTATAAGAAAAGATGTTGGTGAGTATGATTGTGGTCTTATCATATGACAAATGCAGTAGAGTGGCACTGAGTGAACTGTGTTTGCAGTGCTGTAGGCTGTATTGATGTCGTCAGAAACGTCATTATTTCCATAATTGTTTTAATAAAAAATAAATCTGTACAGTATCTCAAATTTTATTTTCTAGAATAGGTTGAAATATCTCTATAGCTGATCTGCTTAGCAAGATAGCTGTGTATGAGGTCTGTGTACATTCTAATGAATTTTATACACAGAACTGGTACACATTTGAAACTTATGGGTATGTTTTACCATCTAGATTCCAAATATTTTATTTTTTTCTGAAGTACACACACAAATTGTTTTTATTAGCTTAATCACAGCGTTATGCATCCTATCTGGATGCAGGAATACAACATGTTGGCCTTTTTTGGTGAGTTTGGAATCTTCAAGGGTTATTGCATTGAACACAGTGGTTCATGAATATATCTGTATTCTGCAGGTATGTTTTTGTGGAGCTGGATTGTAGCTGACTTCTAGAAGAATTAATAATTATAAATATCTTCATATATAAACTTGGTATATTCCATCAGCAGATAACAGAGAGGCAACTGCATACAAAATCAGTATACAATCAGCTGTTCTTAGTGGATTCATATCTAGGCTTTTCTTGGTTTTGTTTTAAGCTGAAAGCCAAATTGTATTGCTTGTATTCCTGCTACTGATAAGGACATAAAATCTAGCTGATGACTTGATGTGATGTACATTAGAATGCCACTTCCTCTATCATTCTTTGTTTCACTTTACTAAAACCAAAAGTACATACATCTGTTCTTCTAACCCTTTGGTTCATAAAGTAATCAGGGATGCCTCCCTCAAAAAACTCAGCTAAACAGTCGAAAGAAGTTTGACTATAAATACCATTCAAGAGAGTATCATCTGTTGAACCTGCCTTATATTTTTGTTGCCAGTAAAGAAAAAGAGATAGCAGCCATGAATTGCTATTTTTTTTTAACCAAACAAGAAAAAAAAATCCAGATAAAGCTTCTAAAAGTGTGTTCATCTACCTTAGCTTTTGGAAC
>NW_008607560.1:162685-168183 GCF_000691845.1 Merops nubicus | reverse complement strand
CTCTTTCCTCCTCTTCAGCAGATCCATGCCTTTCTTCCCAATTACTGTTTTGTTTAAAGAAGGTAAACCTGAAAACATTCCTTGAAATCTTCTTGGAGTAAACTTATGCTGTTGATTTGGGAGTACCTCTATGCAAAATTTCAAAAAGTTTAGTATTTTCCAGCTACATAGCAGTAGCTGCTGTCTGTAGTGACTAGACTAATTCAGAAATCTGGATTTAGCTTTATGATGCAATTGGTGGCTGCTTGTCACACAGACATATATGATATGAAAATGTGGTACATGGGCATACATGATAAGGTGAGCATTTATGAAACATAAATCAATCTCTGTATTTAGTTGCAGATGATTGTCTTAAAAGATTTTTTTTTTTTTTTTTTCCAGGGATGAAGATGATAGTCCAGAAAGGTTTTGTGGGCTGTCTCAGTGACTTATCTCTGAAAAAAATGCATACTCCCTATGAAAAATGGGAATCCTTGAACTGGCAGGATGCTGAAGAACAAAACAATGTCTATCATATTTGGGAAGGATGCCCTGTTGTCCTTTCAGAAGGAGCACATTTTCTTGGCAAAGGTAGTTTGCTCTACTATTGCACTAGCCAAATAAGTTCTTGATATATAAAAGGTGATCATATCAGAAGCATTGCAGTGATCTACTTTTCAATGCAGATTAGTTATACAGGATTATTTCTGAATGATTTAAAATTTGGTTTCTGGGTTTACAGAAGACTACCACATGACAGAGGAAATTCATTCACAGACAGGTGCTGCTGCTCTAATTGTACACAGGTTCGATATGCATATAAAAGATGAAGCTTCACTTTTAAAGAGACATGTGCCTCTAATTAGATTCTAAGATTCCTATAATTTATAACAAATATGCTAGGCACCAAAATTGAAGACATTGCACCAGTCTGATTTATTGCAGTACATTATGGACAACAGTCCTTTACAAAGCTGAGTGATAAAGTTGTAAAGTTCAGTCTTGAAACCTCTGAGTTCTTTATGTCAAAGTAGAAAGTAGCCATGTAGATATTTGCTTTTGGCTTCTTAAACCTATTTATTTATGCATTTGATTTAACTTGACTTATGCTTGTAACCACCATTTTTCAAGGCTTCCTGGAACTGCATTCAGGTGTTTTCAGTGGTGGACTTGAATTTGAGGTCTCACTGAAATTTAGAACAGATCAACTGAATGGATTGCTTTTGTTTGTTTACAATAAAGATGGCCCAGATTATCTTGCGGTAAGTTCAGAAACACGAATAAATGTATTTTGTTATGACCTATGAGTTTTGTCTACTAAGATATGGCCAGTATTTAAAGAAATGTCAAATCATAAGTTATGTTTCTGTTTTACTTATTTTGAAATGCTATGCACAGTAAAGCTTAAAGGGAGCAAAAAAGCTCCAACAAATACTCAGAATAAGTTACCTGTGTTATTTATATCATAAATAACAGAGATAATATATGAAAAGCAGAAAAATTCTCTTTGCTGGATTAGAAGTGCTTAGAAAACACAATAAAAGACATGTATTAAAAGCTTTCCTGGGAAAATATACTTACCTGATTTCCCAATTCTCATACTAGAACAAAATCAAACTGTAAATCAATAAGTTAATGACAGAAATTGTTGGATATCTTAATAAAGCTTCCTCTTTAAGTTATATGAATTTTTGTAATCAATATGATTTATTCATTTTGATTTGAAACAAAGATTGTCATATAGACAAGTAATTAGTTGTCATATAGACAAGTTACATCTTGATCCCATCTCATTCCTATCACTGTTTTCCCAGCACAGTAGAGGAAGACGCACAAATTCTGTACTAAGTGTGAGATAATGTCTATGAACTTTCTTTTTGATGTCTGTTAAATAAGACTATTCCACACTCTGAAGTACTCATGCATCCATCTTGTCCAGGATTTTGTTTAATGTTGAATGTTTGTTGCAGTATTTTAAAATTTCTTTGTTAGTTATATGGCTCTGGATTTTAATATTTTTCTTCCCCCAAGTATTTTGAATGTAATTCGACTATGTTCACCGTTGAGTAGTGGGTCAGGGGTAGTTACTACTTGCATCAACTAGTAGGTATTAAATTGAAAGTAACACATCTTTTTTATTTGGTGCAAGAAGCAATCGTTTACACTTAGAGATATTTGTGGTTATTTTTGCTCTTTATGACATAATCTGCCCTTTATGCATTTTATTGAATTTCATTTATTTTTTTATTTATTATAATGCAGCTGTTCTGCTAATGGCTGTCATGTCACAACCTGTTTTATTGCATGA
Organism: Merops nubicus; assembly: GCF_000691845.1. NCBI lineage: Eukaryota > Metazoa > Chordata > Aves > Coraciiformes > Meropidae > Merops > Merops nubicus. The sequence continues at coordinate 165,893 of NW_008607560.1, read as the reverse complement.
CATTATATGTAATGTGCCTTTTCTTTTAAACTTCTGACCTAAAAAGTATAAATATATTTTTCTGCTTTTCAAGCCAACTATAACTTATTCTATATTTACTTTTTATATTACTGATTTTTCCAGCATATAATGTTTGCCTGGATTTTGAATTCTGCTAGACTTTATTGCTTCCTCTTTTTCAAGCAGCCTTAGTTCAAAATTTCTAATGAGTTCCAATAACGAGTCTTGCTTAATTACATGTTGTTTGGTTTTGTTCTCAAGTAACGACCAAGATCATGAGCTAATAGCATAAGATGCTATATATACACTACTATCCCACCCTAAAAATACTTCAATTGGTGTAATTCACAGAAAGGGACACTATTTATATGAATGGTATTCACAGGAACAAATTTGGGTTGGATTATTCTGGAAATTCTTGTGGTATGTGATCCTTTTCTCCTTTCTATTGCTCTATGAAAGACTAACATATATGAGAAAATAGCTTCTAACTATAAAGGAACAAGAAGAGTTACTAAATTGAAAGTGCAGTCAAAAGCACTAAGTAGTTAGAGAAGATACTTTCCTTCTCTTGATCCATATTTTTGACTTTTATATTTATATTATTTTTAGCACTGGAAACAGGGATTAGATATTTTCTTAGCATTTGTCCTAAATAAAAAAAAAAAATAAAATTTAATCTCACTTTTATCCTGACCAACATCTCCATAGCCTTAAGATGAGGAATTTCAAACAGGATGAGTATATGCATGCTTTTTCGACCCTTGCAGCATTGTGTTCTACATATCCATAATGGTGACAGAAGGCTTTTCCATACTCTTGAGCTCACAAAAAAAAGGTTAATAGAAAGTGAAAATGAGGTGTGTAGCATGATGCGCATGAGCTATGATGTCTTTGTTATGAGCTTTGGTCAGGAGACACTTGCACTGCAAAACAGATTAGAAGCTATACTGCTTACACTGGGTGCCAGTGTGAAAGAGTATGACCTGACCCTTCCCTTTGCATAGGTCACAGCCTCCTTATTAGCTTTGTAGTTTTGGAACAACTAAACTAGACACGTGGCTGGCCTGCTACCAAACAGCCAAAGACTCTGTCTTATCTTCTGCCTGAGATGAAATTAAGCCCTAGAAAGGTGCTCTGTGTAAAGGTCACTTCTTCCACAACTTCCATGCCCTGAGAAATTAACTCAGACTAGAGAGGTCAATCTGATTCTCTTTGGATCTAGGCATAAGAATTATGAGCAAACTGTGACCAGATAAACTAATACGTCTCACTAATTCTCACTCTGGCATGTGTTTCCCCGTGAGTTTGTGATTGAAAGATACTGTGGCTGCTAATAGAGCTTATGTTGCTCATTTTGATACTGACCACTTCAACTGCGGTGAAAGCCTAAGCACTGCCAATCTTGTGTGACAGCGGCACCGGCTCCCATGACATTGTAGGTGATGAAGCTGATGGTGAATTCAAGAGCTGATTTGCTTCTTCAAAGCTACAAAGTAAGAAAGAATTCCTGCAGGAACTTCTTCAAAAGAACTGTGCTTAAGTAGCTGTGTGAAGTAAAACAGCCAGTGTCGAGAAAGTGTTACTTGTGATGAAGCTAAGGAAGGATGTAAAATAAGTGTTTTGTGGTTCAAAGTCAAAATCTTTTCATTAGCAAGGAAGTGGCCAATACTCATGTGGGACTTGCACAGGTGATGTTCCTATTGGTCACCAGTGCTTTCTCTCACGTGTGACTGATTCTGTGGAGGCTATTGAGAGATTTGTGTTTGGACCGCTGCCTTCTGTCTGACCAATCTGAACAGGGCTAGTAGCAGAACATCTCTTTAACCTTACTGATTTTGAAATGGAAAGACTAGTTCAAGGTCACACAAACTGACTGTCATTGTCAAGTTCTTTCACACCTGTTGGTTGTCTCTTCTGACAGCCCTGAATTTCAGGATGACTTCCCAATTCAAAGGAGAAGAAGCTATAATGAGTCTTGTAGCTCAGCCTTGGTTGAGACCATTTTGGATGGCAGGTTTAACAAAGTGTCATTCAGTCTCCAATGCAGCCCCTACCCTATCTGAATTTTGTTTCTCAGTGCTACAGCCAGATATTCATCTTCAAAATCAATCTGTTTATAAGCAGATTGAGTGAGGTAGAGATTGGTCCCTGCAGAGAAGGAAAACACAAAAGAAAAAAATAATTTAGGTTGAATGGACCTTTCAAAGTAATCTATTCCAAATCTCCACCAAAGTCATAGCCAATTTAGATAGATAAGGTTGCTCTAGGCATTTTATGTTTGAGTATCCTTCATTTCTCTGGAGATGGACAGTCCTCAAATTCTACAGCCTGTTCCAATCTTTGACCATCCTCATTACAGGGGGAAAAAAGAATCCCGATACCTAACTGTCATTTCTCTTGTTACAACTGGTCTTTTACCTCTTACGATTTCACTGTGTACCTCTGAATAGAGAGTGGGTCTGTCTTCCCTAGATCCTCCCATAAGATAGTTGAACAATTAAATTCTCTTCCTGATTGCTCTTTAAACTGAACAAAACCTGTTCTCTCAGCTTCAACTCATATGTTAGGTAGTCCAGCCCCTGACCAACTTGGTGACCCTTCACTGGATTCACTCCAGTGTGCCAATATCTTTTATATACTGGAGCATCCACAACTGGATGCAGTAGTCCAGATGTAGTCTTATATGTGATGAGTAGAGGGGCATATAATGTCCTTGGACCCACTGCCTACTTTATTTCTAATACGGCCCAGTGCATCTTGGTCTTCATCAGTTCAAAGGTACATTGCTGACCAGTGTTCAATTTGTAATCCATCTAGACCCTCAGTCCTTTTCTTCAAAGTTGCTTTCTGTATCTGCAATACCAGTGGCAGTCCCCTTTGCTAACAACTGCAAACATACTGAGAGTATACCCCATCCTCTTGCCTAGGTCAGTAATAAAATCTTTAATCAGAATCTGTCCTTGTATCAATCTCAGAGAGATGTCCAGCCTACCAGTGGCCCTGTAGAAGTTCTTCTTGCCCCCCACTTTGTCTTCCAGATTCAGACTAAGCTTTGACTTTCCTAATTCCAACCTTACATGCTCAGATATATCAAAATAAGAATTGTGTGCACAGACAATTGTTGCAGTGTGCCTCCTGGAGACAGAGGTTTCTGTTTGTCTCTGGTATTTCGGGGTTTGGAGTGGCTTTTCCTCCTTCCTTTTTT
>NW_008607560.1:139357-162276 GCF_000691845.1 Merops nubicus | reverse complement strand
TCTGTGTGGCCGCTGCCGAGGGTCCCGCATGTCGCCTTACAATTCAGACGGAGCCCAGGGGAGGTTTTTTCTTTTCTCCGCTCTCAGCTTCTCACAGCGGATCAGAAGCTTTTCACCGTCTGTCAGGTGAACTGGGGCTACCAGTTGTGTAAAAACACCCCTCTCTGGTTCTCACACCGCCAAAGTTTCGCTGACCTTCGACCCAATCCAGGTTTTTAACGTACCCAAAACCCGGCACAAGCTTGTACGAAAACGAAGTTTTTGCTAGACAGTCAGTCCTAGGTTCAGCTGAGAGCACACTGAACCATCTTCGAAATGTCCTCTTAATATAAAAGTCCGTGTTCGAAGCGACACTTATTACTATGCAAAAATATATTTTGCAGAGGGTTTTAAACCCGCTGGTTTTGCCTGGGAAGAAAACACCCCCAGCGGGACCCCACTAGTACCTCCAAGGTGGTCATCAGCGAAGAGGAGGACAGTGGCGAGTAAAGGAGGGATGGGCAATGATCGCTTTCTTCCAAAAGAAAAGGTTTTAATAACATGAAAATAACAAACAAAAAACACCTGAGGCAGGCACTGAAACAGCACCCACCCCAGGGGAGAAGCGAAAGAGCATGTGGCCTTGGGGCTAGGGGCTTTTAACAGGTTGGTAGGTGGGTTTACAAAGGCATTGTCCTGTAAGGATACACGTATGGGTTACTGACAGGTCAGGGGTCCAATGGGTGTTAGGGGATTGGTCTTGTGGTGGCTCAGCCAACCACAACCTGGGAAAGGTGGAAAATGCTGGAGGTGTGCCCATGTCTGGGGACAAAGAGGCAACAGAAACCTCTGTCTCCAGGAGGCACACTGCAACAGACAATAGTATTAATAAAATTTTGGAGTGGTGCTTGATATTTTTACCACAAATTCTGAAAAGTAAGTATGGTTTCAAGCATTAAAATGAGAACCTGCTCAGGTTTAGAGCTGTGATAGAATTCCTTTGTTCTGTTGAGAGATGCCAGCTAAGACGTGTCACAGTCTGGAGTCAGGGCTGCACAGGACAGAGAGCGTCTGTTACAGGTCTGGGGGTGGCCCTGACCCCAAACTGTGACAGATGTCTGCCAGAAGAATAAGATGATCTTCACACATCTTTGGTTTAAAGTAATACATTTTCCAAGGACAGATTAGCAACCAAGCATTTTTTTTTTAAAGTAGTCCTAGAATTTTATCCAGAGCAAACAATTTATCTGTTGTTTGTTTGAACCTGTGCTCAGTACCAGACAGAATAATAGATGTACAGAGGACTTTGCCTTTTTTTTTTTTTTTTTTTTTTGTTTTATCTTCACCATGCAGAAGAGTTCAAAGTGAACAGTGGTCCTCTATCTTTAGCTGCACTTGGTCATTCTAAATGCCAGTCCAGGTCATCACAAAAAACACAAGCATCATTCTCTGCCTACTTTAAGACTATGTCAGGATGAGTAAATTGGAAGAAGGATGTGCTGAGTAGTGACCCTATGTCAAACACCACGTCCTCTGACCAGCTTCCAGGTCTGGCAGACTTGCTGGCATGCTACTGTGGTCAGGCAGCTGAAATGCTTTCTTCACACCAGCACAGCATGCTCCATATTAATTCTCACTGGTGAAGAAAAATGGTGACTTGTCCAATGGACTGCTTTTTCAAGCTCTACTCGTCAGCATTGATGGCATGGTCTATCCTTGACTTGTAGAGTCCTTAGGTACAAAGGGTTCTGAATGCCTGGAAATGGAAAAGGTCATGGTCCCAAAGAAACAAATAAACGAAATCCCTCTGTCTCCTGAGCAGGGAGTCAGTGTGCACTCTGGGACAGGACCTGTGTTGCCTGTGACATCTCAGCTACTTAGTTCTTTCTTTAGTTGGGGTCTCTGATAAGGAAATACAGTCCAATTGGAAATACTGCACCATTAATATAATCAGTAACCGAAATATGTCAGTTTGTCAATACTGGTGATAAACATTTATATTAAATCTGTGGGGTTTATTTCACTTAATAAAATTCTGGCATGGAAACAGTAATGCCTTTTTGTGAACATACTCGTATTTTTCAACCAGCAGTTGATCACCCAATTGTTTAGTGCTCTATACCTGCCAATTTACAGTCAATTTACAGTCCCAGCCCACTTCTGTTCCATTCAGTTAGGATAAAGAGTCCTGCAGTACAGCATTTGGAAACTTCTGCAGTGAAAATTTAAGTAAAATGTATTTCTGTTGGAGAATTGGCACATTAATCTCAAAAAGCACATACAAAAATAATTATTTGCTTGCAAGATTTAGAGGAATAAAGGTGAAATACAGAATCAATATATGCTGGAAAAATTTGAAATTGAGTTCACCAGCCGATTAAAAAGACCTTAATCAGGTCTGACATTTCATTTCCGTATTATCTTGTTACATTCTACTAAAAAATGAATTGATAGATAAAATACTCTTTTCTTATTCTCCAAAAAGGCAAAACAGTCCTGGTTCATTGTATTTTCTTTTTACATAGTTACATTAGTGCCAAAGTCAGTTGTCAAAATATCAGAATATATTTTTCTACATTCTAAATTAACTGATACACTGTATTTAGCATGTTTTGTGTAAACAATTTTATTGTAATTTCTGCTCTCCTGAAGATGAAAATGTCTTGTTCATTGATCTTGTTCATTGTCTCCCTTGATTATTTTTTTTTAATTACTGTGTCTGTTGTTGCTGTGCATGTTATGTCTCTTTTAAAATCTGTTTTTCTGTTTCAAAATCTATAGATTGAACTGAAAAGTGGGATGTTAAACATCTTTTTAAAAACTGGCATTGTCTTCACACAAGTGGATCTCTGGTTAGGACTGTCTTACTGTGATGGAAAGTGGAACAAAGTCACAGTGAACAAGGAGGGCTCCGTAGTTTCAGCAAGTATGAATGAACTGAGAGAGCAGACGCTCGAACCCCGTGTTCAGCAGCTGAAAGTAAACTCACCTGTCTATGTAGGCGGAATCCCACCTGAGATTCAGAATTTTTATAAAGAACTGGGGTTAGAACAAGGTAAGATGACACAGATGAACAGATCTGTGAAGAACAGATGTTTTTTAATTACTGGTATCACGCACAGCAACAGAATGTTGCTGGTAGCATAAATTCATTAATATGTAACATGAATTTTGCCTCTCACCCATTGTTGCTTTAACTATGAATTATCCCTACGCAATTAACTTTCCTTAATCTTGATCCTTTTGCAATGCTGTAAAAATTCTCCTGACCCAGTAATATATGAAGCAATCTAACTCACAGGAGAGGAAGTCGTGAGTAGAAATGATAAATTGAGATGCCAACCATAAGAACTTGAATCTTCAACAGAGAAAGCCAGCTCAGATAAACTTGTTTCACTCAATCAATTTGTATCATTCACAGATCTAGAATAGCAGACCAGTGGAAGAGAGTAAACATAACTTAAATCATTGTAATGCAGCTGGATGCTGTCACACAGAGTTGTTGAGAGTTTATTAGTCCTTTTTTAGGTGATACTGGTTCCAATCTAAAAAACTAAATGAGTATAAAACCCTGAATTTTTCATTACTTATGAAGCTATTCACAAGTCAGTGTATTTTTCAGATAGTGTGGGAAAATAAGCATCAGTTAGCAAGTGATTAGTAGGGAATCTGCTAGGTGGCTTTGAATGCAGGAGCTGACATTGTGTGTTAAGTAAACTGTGGAGTTCCATTGAAGCCTTGTGATTTCAGAGCCATAGGATAGTTTGAATCAAATCCATGCACTGGCATTCACAGATAGCTCAGAAATACTGCTTTAAGTATTCTTCCGTCAGTGGATATCACATGTATTATAATCTTCCTCCAGGTTTTGTGTGCATAGTATTTATGGCCCAAAAGAGTTAGCCAGTCATACCCTGTCAGTGTTGCCTCGTAGCAGATGGTATAGCCTCGTGAGTGAATGCATTCACAACTCCTGCAGCAAAGAGATCTGTGGACAAAGAATCTCGAGCAAAATAATTTCTAAAGTGAAAGTCTGAAGTGCATACTAAGGCACATCAACAAATACTACTTTTTTTCACCAAGTCTTAGTATTCCACAAAATAAGATGGTGGCAGTGAATTTATAATCTGGGTATCTGAAGATAAAAACATTCTTGTGTGTTCATAAATGTAGATTTAGGTGAGAAACATTGGTCATTACAGCTTTGAAACATATCTTTTTTTGACTATAATGATATAATGGTATAATAAAATTTGGAGACCAACCCAGTTTAAAAACTATTTACAAAGGGTTTTCTCAATTAATGACTATTTGGTAGTTAATTTTGAATAAAGCAATATTGTTTTTCTCACAGCAAATAAGGGATAAATATTATTCTCTTTACTCATGCCATGATCAACTTTATTGTAAGAAATTTGAGCTTGTGTCTGTAGGCCTTTGCATGACCCATCATCACATGCTCTCTTGAAAGGTCATGGTGGAGGGGAGCAGGCAGGGATGTTTGTGAGAATTTCTACTCTCTGTATTCATTCTGCAGCTACCTGAGTGTAAATAAGATTATTTGGCTGATATCAGACAGAAATCAAAGAATGTTAAATGCAGCTAAAAAGATACTAAAAATAATGTATTAAAATAAGTTATAAAGTATACATCTCATTGCAAATTAAACAATTGTTCATTTTGTCTAATAAGTTGCCTGTGCAGATTGGGACTAAGTCTTTCCTCTGCCACAGACTGCCTGAGAACTGAGCAGATCCTGTGGAGTAGGATTTGAGCTTAAATTAGGATATACTCATTTTAAGAAGCAGTTTCTCTAAATTCCTAGCATTGTGGAGAGAGGTGTTTTAGAGGATGATTCAAAATAGGCGTCCACCTTCAATGCCCTTTCTTTTTGCATGAAGTATGTATAGATACTAGACTCTCAGATCGGTTGGCTAATGACCTTCCATATAATAAAGGCAACAAAAGTACCTAAGATATAAATATGATGTTTTCAGAGACTTAGAAAAGAAGATTGATCTGTGAGGGGCTAATTTTTAATTTACAAAGTCAATTCTTCCGTGAGCTGAAGCCTTCAGTTGGGTTACTGTTTACTTTGGTTTTACACCAACCACTATACTCAGGTCTAAGAACTATTTTGTATCAATTTACAAATTTGTTTGTAAATTAAGTCATGGAAGTATACAGAAATTTGAAAAACTACATCCTTGAAATTTTGTAGTGGTGTTTTTGCTGAAAGTAACTAGTTTACGATCTTTGTACTGTTGATAGGAATGTTATTGAGAAATATATGTATGTATATATAGAAATAAATATAAAATTAGGTTATTTAATTTCTTGCTCATAAATGAACAGTGCCATTCAGAGAGACCTGGACAGACTGGAGAGTTGAGCGGAGAGAAACCTGATGAAGTTTAACAAGGGCAAGTGTCGAGTTTTGCACTTGGGGAAGAGAAACAGCATGCACCAGTACAGGTTGGGGGCTGACCTGCTGGAGAGCAGTGTAGGGGAAAGGGATCTGGGGGTCTTGGTAGACAGCAGGATGACCATGAGCCAGCAATGTGCCCTAGTGGCCAAGAAGGCAAATGGCATCCTGGGGTGCATTAGAAAGGGCGTGGTTAGTCGGTCAAGAGAGGTTCTCCTCCCCCTCTATTCTGCATTGGTGAGACCGCATCTGGAATATTGTGTCCAGTTCTGGGCCCCTCAGTTCAAGAAGGACAGGGAGCTGCTGGAGAGAGTCCAGCGTAGGGCTACAAAGATGATTAAGGGAGTGGAGCATCTCCCTTATGAGGAAAGGCTGAGGGAGCTGGGTCTCTTTAGCCTGGAGAAAAGGAGACTGAGGGATGAGCTCATCAATGTTTACAAATATGTAACGGACGAGTGTCAGAAGATGGAATTAAGCTTTTTTTCAGTGATGACCTGTGATAGGACAAGGGGTAATGGGTGCAAATTGGAGCATAGGAGGTTCAAGGTGAATATCAGGAAAAATTTTTTTCCTGTGAGGGTGCCGGAGCACTGGAACAGGCTGCACAGGGAGGTTGTGGAGTCCCCTTTGCTAGAGTCATTCAAAACCCGCCTGGACGCCTTCCTGTGTGATGTACTCTAGGTGACCCTGCTCTGGCAGGAGGGTTGGATTGGATGATCTTTCGAGGTCCCTTCCAACCCCTATGATTCTATGAATATACTGGTTATATCCACATTAGAATAAACTGATATACCTCTGTGATCTCCTGAAGTTAATTATATATTTAATCTATGTGTTCTTGGTTTGAAAAACAGTGTATATTAATGAAATAGTAGCAAGCAGCAGAAAGCTGATTTTCAAATTCAGAATCACTTTTATGGTAATAATTTTAAAGAGAGAAGTGAAAAGAGAAAACAGAAAGCTATTTCCTTGTGGGATGGAATTGATAATGAAAGTACCATTCAGTAAGGCAGAAGCTCCACACTAGAAGACCAGTAATTTTTACCAGCTTACTATCTTGAAAGGAGGGACCTGAATGTCATGTTGGAAGGTAACATATTCACGTTACAGTCTTTAATGCTGAAAATATAGAATTGAAAGGAACAAAAGTGTTTCTTAATTAATGACTGAAGCTCTTTATGTGATACTAATCCCTTACTGTTTGCTAGGTTTCGGTGGTTGCATGAAGGATGTTAAATTTACACGAGGTGCTGTCGTTAACTTGGCATCTGTGTCCAGCAGTGCTGTCAGAGTCAATCTGGACGGATGCCTATCAACTGACAGTGCTGTTAACTGCAGGGGAAATGACTCCATCCTAGTATACCGAGGAAAAGAGCAGAGTGTTTATGAGAGTGGTCTACAACCATTTACAGGTAACACATTGGTTCTTTAAATGAAGTATGTATTTTTTATTTCATTGTGTATTAATGTATTACCGTGTTCAGAATATTTTTTTCTCTTCTATACTTCTCTGTGTTCACTGAAGAATACCTTTATAGGGTGGTTGCCTCAAATGAAGGAGGATCAGTATCTAGTGTATGGACCCATGCTCGTACAAGAGAATCAGGTAAATATCATTTTATTGCTTACTCATTCCCATTTTTCATTAGCTGTCTAATGTCTGGTTGGAGAAAATCCCATCACAACAATTTTCTGTAGTGTAAGTTGCATAATGTTTCTGATGGGACAAAACTGCTTAACGCATTGAATAGGTACCAAATTACTATCTTCAGCTATAAAGTGTTCAGGCAAGTATTTTCCACACATAATTCAAGGCCTTTTCCAAATATATATTAGGGTATGTGATTATGTGAGTGGAAAGAATGTGAAAGGATTGAAGTGTGTTACCTGAGTAAGAACAGCCATGCATCCAGGTACGTTCCTATAAATACTTTCCATCTTCTGTAACTTGAAGCCTAATTACTTTGCATGCCATCAATGCAGAGAATTCTTTTGATGCAAGACATTCAATGTATGATCTTAAAAAATTATACCTGCACAAACACTGGACTTGTAAATGCATTCTTATGCTACTTACTGTCTTTATTTTGTGTACCACCCAGGAAAGAGAAAAAAGATGTATATTTTTATATCAAGTGTCTGACAGTTGTAAGGTTTACTATAAAATTGTTTGCAAGCTGACCACAGCATTAAGCAGTCCATGTTCCCTGGGGCTGAAGAATAATTGCACTATTTAATTATATTGGGGTTGGTTCTGTTATGTCCCTTATGAGAGTACCATCTGCTATACAGTACCTTACCTTGCCCTGTGATGCACTTCAGAACTAATAAAATCAATATATTACTGCAGTAACTGAATCTTTCCTAGAGTATTATATTTTGACTTTACAGAAGAATCACAACTTTGAGGTATTTTTATTCTTTCCATTCTGATATCATTCTTGTAAAAAAAAAAAAAAAAAACACAAAAAAAAAACCCCAAACAACAAAAAACAAGGCTGCATTCATATTTAATGAAACTAAACAACAAAATTACAACAAAAGAGGTTATTTGATGGTGATCATCAACAGGGCTAGGGAATCCATGTGCATTTACAGCAAACTCATCATCCATCATCCTGCCATAGTGTTCCTTGGGCCTTTCCTCTGCATCCCTTGTGCAGTCATCTGTGATGAAGTTGTTACTGATCAGACCTTTACTTGATATAGTAATATCTAATAAATAGTTAAAGGTTATGGGAAATGGGATGATTTTTTTTTTATTAGCAACTCTATGCATATAGAAGCTTGACTTTTCTGTTTAACCATCTCAGTTTTTCTCTTTTTTTCTTTTTTTTTTCTTTTTTCCTTTTTATAACATAGAATGATCAGAAGCAAAGGATTTTGCAAACAGACCTTACAAATCTCTGCTTTGCCCTGAGATAGTTGTATGGCATTGTGGAAATATGAAAATAAATGGAAAAGCTTAAATGTTTTGAAGTACTTTTTCAACTGAGAATGCACATTTTTATATAGTTTCATAGTTATGTTCTGTGGCTTAGATATCCAACAGACAAATATCAGTCCCTTCTCTGTTGCAATACCAACTTGCTTCATTTAGTTGTATGATTATAGTGCCTGAACTTGTTAGCTACATACAATCCACCTCCTCTCTTTGTGAGTGATACTTCAATATGTTTGATACATTAAGTGTTTTTGGAAAATCACAACAAGAAAAGAAAAAATGTTGCATAGATGGAGTTTTGATGGTTTTGAAATATAGCTTAAACTGAATAGCTCAAGATGTGCAGTCATATTAAATCAATGCAGAAAAGTTACAACTCTAATAAATTGTATTTATGCTAATGGTTGAGTCTGATTTACTGCAGCCATTAAAAGTGAAGAATAGGGGCAATAGTCTCCTTAGAACTGCCATTTTCTCTATTTTCTATTTTATCCTTCTACAGTTCCACAAAATGTGCCAGCTCCCTCAAGAGTTCACAGTATAAATGGTTACAGCATTGAGGTCACCTGGGACAAACCTGCTGGGGTCATAGGTGTAATTGAGAAGTACATTTTGAAAGCATATGAAGAGGATGGTCCCAATGTACCCATCACTAGTGCTGAGCTTGCTGACACTAGTATGCTCACAGGTAAATGTTGTTAAGTACTGTTTTTTTTATGCACATCTAATAACACAGAATGCTTATACCTTCTTTTGTTGAGTTACAAAGTATTACTTGTCTATTTTTTTGTCTATCCATTACATTTGGAAGGGTAGTATTTGGGTCAGCAACCATGTACATAGCAATGTACTGACTCAAAGAACAGAAATTAAAATACAACAAAAATACTAAAAAGCAATTTTATTTAAGGTATGTTTTCCCAGCTTATTAGTGATTTGTGGGGGGGAAATACTTTGTTTGGTTTTGCTTAGTATATGTGATTTTCTTTTTTCTTCTCTGTTACATCCAGTGCACCTAAGTTAACTTTAACTTAGATATTATTGTACCTGATGCATGAAAGCTCTTGATATACTTACCTAATTTTGATCATATAAACCTAACTCATATCAGTGGGAGCTGGCATCCATTTATGTTAATCAGATGCTTTTTGATACCACTGGGTTGTGGAGGTGGGTTATTATGGATGAAGGAATTTGGAGCCTTGGTTTTATAGGATTCGGTACCTTTTGAGCTGTGGGTTGTGGATGGGAGCTATGGGAACAATTGTGTGAGATATTTCTGGAGTCTAGATCTTTTTAGCCCATAGGAGGCAGATGTTTTCGGGAAGAAACTGTGCACTCTTTCTGCTACACTAAGAATACTTTGGGGCATCTCTTCCTGTCTGGATAGTGTGGGTCTGGCATTCTGCTCTCTATTAACACACTGCCTTTACTGACTTTGTAGCTATTTACCTACAAAATTGCCTGGGAAGGGTGCAAATTAAAGACAACAAGCTGGATTATGTTATGTGATGTCTAAATGGGGCAATAGTACAAAATCTGGTTTTCATTGCAACGGTTGACAATAGAGTTGTTTATATACACTCTAAAGTTAATTATATTATTCATAATATTTTAAAAACTGCTAATGACATAATGTTCAATTCTGATGCTTTGGGTTATGTAACCATGTTAGAACGTGCCTTAACACTCAGGCAGTATATTATTGCTGCTTTCCTGAAGCCCAGGTAATATATGCGTAGTGTTTTTATGTAAGCATATGTGTTTTGTGTTGTTTCTCTGCCATAAAACATATATACATTTTTAAGAGCAAACATGCACATAATTCAGTTTGAAATCTCTCGACTACTTCTGAGTAATGTGCTTACAATATCAAAACTGCATGAGACTTCTATTCTTACTGTAATTTCTTTGATGAGCTTGTTGATTTGAATACTCTTTATCTGTGCTGTGAAGCAAATTTTATTAGTAGAAATTAAAGACCAGAGTATAAGTATATGGATTAGCTATCTCATTCACAGCTGATTGTCAGAACCAAAATTTTGTATAAATTTCTTGGTACTCTGCCAAAGCAATGTGTCAGGGTTATGAAAAAATTTGCACCAGGCTAGACAGGTAAGCGGTTATCTGCATGCAGTTTTCAGGATGCAGAAGAATAAGTTGTTCTTTTATACTAAATGGAGACAGTAAACGAATCCCAGTTCTTCAGTCTGTCACAGCACATAGCTGTTGAATGCTGAAAAATAAAATGACCCTAAGAATTAAGAATGGGTGCATTCAATCACTGACCTCTCTGACAATGTGAGATTGTAGATGCTTAGCAAGAAAAATGTAAGAAATGTGCTGAGCATAGAGTGAGTCTTCTTGTTAATACAAATTCAGCTGGTAGTTTGTGGAATTCCTGAACCAAAAGTTGCATGATGCTTAATGGTCTGTGGTAGATGTGATTCTCTTTTTTAAATATGTCTATGATTTTGGCTTCTGTAACTTTGGTAGTAAGTTTTCCAATTCAGATTTTTTGTATGTGGAAGGAGTGCTTCCTTCACTTCTGCCCAGTAGTTTAGTTAACATGTATTCCAGTTTCGGCGTTGTATGAGATATGTAATTCATGTCCTCATGGTGAAGTCAGAGCTGAGACGAATAAAAAATTAAATCACTGATCTGGAAATTATTTTACATTCAGCCCCTTGATTTCAGTGAGCCTACAGAGATGAACTAGTCTCCACAGATGTAGTTTGCTGAGAAGGGAATTTTTGCTTATTTTCTTCATAATTTCAGGGTAATTTCTTCTGAATTTTTTTTTTTTTTTTGTTGAGTTCCATGAGAAGATGTTATCATAATGCAAACAGCCAGGCTTGCTAATGCAACCAGAGAGAGGAAAGAACCACACCTTTCAAGGAAGCAGCTCTCATGTTTTTCCACTCCCTTCTTGAAATTTTCATTCACTCTTAAACCTAGGCACCACTTAATGCGCTTCTTGCAAATGCATCTGAGGGCACTGACAACCCCCTTTTCTGTTTTTTGTTTTTTTTTTTTTCACCTTTTTATACCTCTCTATTGTGTTTTGTTTTATACATAGACTGTAAATTCTTTTTAACAATTGCCATAGTCTGTTCTGTGCAGTAGGGTCCTGAGTCATAGCTGGAGCATAGTAACAAAAAATTATTAATAGCATTACCCATGTCCCAGAAGGCTGTCCTGTGTATGTCAGATTCAGAGAAATCTGTTGTGCCTTTATCAAGAAGAAGAAAAGCTAAGCTAAACACGAAAGATAAAGTAGGTCTTTAAGTGAGCATACTCCCACTGTCTCAAATACCTATCTCTGATTCCTCAGAAAAAAAAATCCTTCAAAATTTGACCCTCGCAATCTTCAAAATGTCAAACTGTTTTTTCACTTTCAGCCATGAAAGGAATATTTAGCAGATTTAAATCCTTAAAATGAGGTTCTGACTGTTAAACCAGGAATTTATTTGATAAGGTAGTATATTTCAACATGGAGTTCAGGATCTGAATTCTAGGGTGAAAGTATGAGGATAGAGTGTAAATTTTTTGAGTTCAAGGAATACTGTGCTAGCCTGTATTGCCCTCAAAGAAACATGTAATTACATTGATCCACTGTGGATACAGCCAATCACATCCAGCAGAGTAATAAAGGAAGTACAGGATCATCACATCAAAGAGTTTGTTTTTTTTTAAATTTTCCTAAAGACTGGTTTGATTTACTCTGTATTCCAGTTCATTCCACTTTGTGACTTCAAAATTTGGAATATAAATCAGAATCAGTATTTCCTTCAGAATTCATAATATCACAGAACCACAGCATCATTTAGGTTGGAAGGGACCTCTTGAGATCTATGCTACCCCTTCAGCTCAAGTAAGGTCAGCTGGAGCAGGCTTACCAGGAACCATGTTCAGTGGAGTTTTTAATATCTTCACAGGTGGAGATATTCCTCTGTGGGAAGCCTGTTCCAGTGTCTGACCACTCTCACAGTAAAAAAAGTGTTTTATTGTGTTCAACAGGTGGAATTTTATGTATTTCAGTATGTGGCCATTGACTCTTGTCCACTAGGCACTATTGACAAGAGTCTGGCCTCTTTTTGTTTGTTCCCTTCCATCAGATATTCATACATGTTGATAGATCACCCTGAGCTTATCAGTCCTAGCTCTCTCAGCTGGGACATAAGAGACATACTCCAGTTCCTTTATCATCTTGGTGGCCCTTTTGTATTATCCACAGACTTGCTCAGAGTGCACATTGCCCCCCATCATCAAGGCCATTAATGAAGATGCTGAACAGTATCAGCACCAGTATCAACCCCTGGGGTACACCACAACTGTCTTGCATCTAACTGGATTTTGTGCCACTGATCAGTCCTCTGATGTTTCTCTTGTCAATCACATATGAGAAAAACATTTTATAATTCAGATCACTCTCACTGTAGGATTCAGGAGATCGACAAGCTGCTAAATTTTACCAGTTCCCAGGGATGGGCAGTGAAAAACACCAGTGAAAACTGCAAATATTTAAATAGAATATTCTGCAAAAGAATTCACAAACATTTGGTATTCCTCTTACAGCTTTCTTTCAATTGTGTATGGTTTTGGAGGTTCATCCTGCCTGTGTCATTGCCGCAATAGCCAAGTGCTGAAGTTGTGGCTGTGCAAGTAACAATGAGAAAATCACTGTTGATGGCTTCCCCTCTGAATGCCCATGGTCGCTGTTCCCTTCTTCCCTTGACATGTGTTTATAATTACTTTTCACCTTCTAGTCTTTTATGCTCTGCAGATGAATATCTTGGAAAAAGTTAATTTAATGATTTAATATGGTTTATCAAAGTGTTGAGGTGCATCGAAAGCGCTTTAGCTAGGGAGCCTCTTGGAAGAGGAGATGGAGCCTCCTGCTAGTGACTGATAGGCACAGGCTCGCTGATGGGGCCAGGGGAAGCTCACTGCCAGGCTGGCAAGTGCCTGTGTTCACAGAAATGTCACCCGTGCTGCAAGGTCTCGGGGCAGTGGGGCTGGCTGCTCCCCACAGCCCTGGAGCCAAGGATGGTGGCATCACAGCCTGGCGAGTGCCTGTACTGACAGGGCGAGCCTAAAATGAGAGCTTGTTGTCTATAGTGGCCCTTAGAAAATGTTGTTTTCCTTGGGGTACTTTGTTCTATGTGGTACCTCAAGCAATTTGTCACAAACAGGTAGCTTGCCACGTGACCTGGCACGCGCTGGCCTAACAGCTGAATGCTATCTTAAAGGCGTCTGCCAACCAAAATTGTTCCATGATTCTATGTGGAACTGTTAATGAACTGCTTGGATACTGCTTTCATGCACTTGCAATTACTTGAAAGGTCTTAATTTGTGCAAATATTTTACACTCAACGCACTCCTATGCTGCAGTTAATGAGATTTTTGCAAATTTGTGGGGAAGAATTACAAACCAGAAAATGTAAATATAAGTAGGGCCAGAGCACTAGGACTACCAAATCCCTACTCCAAGCTGGGACAAATTTCTAATGTTCTAAAACTTTTTTCTGTAGGTACAAAGTGTTACAAAGTGGTACTAACCAGGTTTGGCATATTTAGTTTGTATTAACTTCCAACTAAAATCTGTCAGAACATATGAATTAATAGAATCTGAAACTTTGTACTGAAAATACAGTTTTCAAGAGCTGCTTCATCAGGTGGTTGAACCATGCTTAAATACAAGAATGGCTGTTATTTTCAGGTAAATTATTTCTCTTTATCATAATTTGGTAGAAGTAATTTTGGGTCAGAAACACAGATAGAGGACAGAAAACATCTAAATATTTCCCATAGCTGGAATAAGGACACTATGCACTTTAGAGTGCAGTGCCACAGTATGTGAGATGTGGAAGGCTGGATATATCCTTCCCACACAAAGGAGTATCATGTACTGAGACACATGTAATGGTTAGGGCTGTGATGCTCATTGTTCTGTTTTGTCCCTCTGCGTGTCTTAAGGAGATTTATTCTCTCCACCTCTCACTCATACGTATGCACATTGCTCTCGATGGGAGGAGCTGGAGGGGTGTACCAGAAGCTGCACCTCAACCCCTGCTCAGATCCCTGTTTGACTGCAGCAGCTGATGCAACACAGGGTACCCAATAGACCTGTCTACGGCCATGAGGCTTCTGTGAGTTGTCAAATGGTGCTTGAGCTCCTAATGGGTCTAAATCAGTGGCAGAATGTAGGTTTCTATCTCCTTTCATTTAGCTGGCTTTGGCAGGCTAGACACATATTTTGTAATATATGCATTTTAAAACATAAATGATATTAATATTTTGCAGTATTAAGGTTCTGACTTGATTGAGTTTAGACATAATTGAATCTTGTTTACAGTCCAATGGTGTTTTATAGATTTATTCATATGAATTGTAAATTGATTAAATAAACCTGAATATTTTATTAAAATTACATCAACTGTAGCTACATACCAGTACATTTATTAATAATAAGAAATAATCTTCTTAGTATTTGTGAGGACAGAACGGATTGTTGTCATGCTTTTTATAGATACAGTCAAAAAAAGTTTGCAAAGATGTTAACAGTCTTTCAGCAAACTTTAAAATTTAATTATCCTGCAGAAAATGAACAATGATGAAGTTATCTGGAAGGATCAGGAGTACCATAGTGATAGATATTACAAATCAATACTCTCTGTGGTTAATCAGCTCTTGGTGCAAAATTGGACTGTTGGGCTAAGGTTTTCTGCAAATCAAAGCAGCCAGGGAGTTGCCCTGTGTTATGGGGAGTGTAACAGGCTGCTGTAAACCACTGCAACCTGAACTGCATCTTCATGGTTAGTGGAGCTGCTGTATGTGTGGTTGTGAAATATTTCTGCTGGGAAAAAAGATGTCTTCCAAGCCACAGAACTTCAGTAACTAGTGTCAACTTTTTATTTATTTTTTTTTTCCTCTGTTGTAAGCTGAAGAGTTGGAACACGTGCCTTCTCATCAAATAATTCTTCAAAATTTTATGGCTCATGGTATTCTTATGGTAGAAGATACTTTAAAAATGCAGATGTATATGACAGATTGATGTGCACAGGCTTTCAGTCCAGAAATGCGTATGAAGAAGATGCATGGACTTAAACAGTTTTTGCTACAATCTGTCAAAAACACAAAGTCAGTTGAGGACTTCCTTTTCTGGTCAGTGGACTGTGATTAAGTGTACTGTGGCAATGATGCATCTCAACACACAAGTGACTTTGTTAGACAGATGCTGTACAACCTCAGGCAGTCAAGTTGCCTAAACAGTCCTTAGGTTTGGGGAGGGGAGTTTGGTGTTTTTTTTTTTTTTTTTCTTTTTTTAAGAGTTTAAACAAGAATTAAATTAAACCTATAAGGTCAAGTGTTGTTTCAATTGCAATGCATGTATTTCAAAATAGATCCTTATGAAGGAGTGTGCTAGGGAGGCAGTGCTGAAAAAAATCTGGCAAAGAAAAGTCCATTTGGAAAAAAAAAAACATCCAGCATGTGAAGCAAATGGAATTTGTGTGACTTTGGGAATCTTAATATTGAGTAGCAGAGATGATTTTTCATGCTGTGTATGAAAGTAGTGCCTGGTTATGATTAAAATTAGCTAAATTTACCTGTAAAAAATAAAAACAAAATTTGAGCTAGCCTTGCATAATTCTCCTCTGGAGTGTGGAAAAGAACTTTAATGTGTGTCTTACGTGTCTAAGACTAAATAGCTTTTCTGTGTGAGTTGTGCTTTTGGGAGAGTAGGTTTTGATTTCTTTTTATGGGAAAGGCTCCTTCAATGAATTTTAAAGAGCTCACCTGAATTTATATTTGTTTAACTAATTCATTATGCAGAATAAACTCTATCAGTTACCATAAGCAAGTGTGTCTTTTCATCTCTGAAGACCTGGTGGTGTTTTGAAACAACTTTCTGAAAAAGCAGGATGACAGAATGGTACAGTGAAGCAGCTGCTTTCATAAAAGTCTTTTAACTGGATGAGGAAATTACTAAACTACAATAATTGCCTCTGAATCTGTTTTTCTGTGTTTGTGAAAAGAATATATGCCCTCATACCTTAGGGGTAAAACAAATTTTTTCCTTGATGAGAAGTACTACTTTTCCACTCAAAATCTGCCAGAATACTGTGGAATCTGGCTGAGCTACCTAAACAGACAAGACCTCCCTTTTAGATGTATTGAACAAACAGAAATGTCTGTTTTATGGAGAAGTGAAAGGAAGAAGATGGATATTTAATCTTCTTATATGCTGTATGCATTAGAATGATGAATGAAGTGGATATAAAGGTGCAACTAACTCTGACCAGTCCACGCATCCATTTTACCATAAACTCATTGTTGATCCTTTTTTATTGCAGATATCAATGTTTTTATCCCTTATTTGCAAGCATGAATGTAGTGTTTTCTCTGACACAACTCAAAACTGTAACTTTAAATACTGCAAACAATTAAAAATCCTTTAAATAAAAATATAGAAAATTAAATACTAGTTTTGCATATAAAGTGAGCTTAATGTTCTAGGTGTGATTCCAGATCACTCTTTTAGACTGTTAACTTTACATTCATATTTAACAAATGACATTATTCAGTTTCATGGGGTCACTGTGTCAAAATGTCTGTGTTAGAACTTTAATTTATTTCCAAAGGTTCTTTGAGTGGGCAGATAGGAATGGTGTGTTAGAATGATTTACCGTCTTCGTTTCCCCATGTGGATTTTAAGGCTTGGAATGTAGTCTATGATGTAAATTTTAAGTCTAGATGGATTCAGCTGTTCCATAGTGGCAGGCTGAATGAATGGGACTCATATCCAAAATGTGGGAGGCTGACCCTCTTCTTAAATATTGATTATGCCTCTAATCCTATCTTCTGATCAACGTGACAATTTGTCTACCTCTCTCCTGTTAACATTAATAGAATATATGCAACTGTGGCTGTGGGCAAATTTTGCTTTGTTAGCATCCTGTCTTGGAAAGCCTGACAGGCTTTTATCAGATCAACAGTTACTAGGTAAAGACAAGAGATGCCAGCCTGAGAGTGTGATAATTGAAGAGTTAGGGAAAGTTTTTAAAGCTGTCAACCAACTTCATTGGATCATAGGCTATTTTTTATTGCAAAATTTATTTTGCTGTGCTATAAATTAATTCACGTGTATCACTGATGATCTTTGCTATAGGACTGCTGACTTTGTACGCTAAGATAGTCAGGCACTGAGTGTAAATTTCACTGACTGACTAAAAGTGCAGAGGAAATGAGTGGGTAATGAGAGCAGAGCAGCCAGTTCTTTAATTGAATTAAAAGCCGGGTGACACCATTGCAGACACCTGTCCAATTACAGACAGGCCAAGGTGTTTACCATTGCTGTACAAGCGATTTGAAGATGACAGAAATCTTTCCGCCCACAGATTAACATAATGAAGGAGAACAGATTACAGTGGATGCTGGCCAAACAGATAGGTTGGCAGCTGAGGAAAAAGTAGTTTGCTGAAGTATGTAAATAAAATCTGTGCGTTTTCTATTGCCTACCTACACAGCACATCTGTTTCTTTGTTGAGAGAGAATAGTGCAAGAGTACATGTGAAGGGAAAACGTTAATTCCAAAATAAAGAAATTATTTTTTTAAGTTGATCCTTTGCTGAGTAAATTTTTTTTTAACATAGACCTCCTGTTGCAGAAGGGTTTATATGTTGTTTTGGTTTGGTTTTTTCCTCAAATTCTCGCTCACCTTCACAAACCTACATGTGCAATGTACACTCTGTTGCACTGCAGAAGCTTTATATAAAACCTTTCTATTTTGTCAGTACCGATCAGCCCAATCCAAACCTTCCACAGCTACAGGCATCTTTCTGGATATGTGCTACTCTCAGTACACTCAGCTCTCAGTGCCTCAAGCCATTGGTGACCCTACAGAATGTCTTCCATCAGGAAATGTAAGGAGCATTAATTCACTGCTTCGTAAGAAAAGAACGTTAGAAGTGCTAAATGTACAAATAAAACTAAATTGCTTCCCGAAGTGCAGCAGAGTGAAGAGAGAGATGGTATATACACTATACTGTGCTTCTAGTGACCAAGAACTTGCAAATGTCACACTTAGAGGACTTGGTTTCTGCAGGTGTCTGTTTGCTGAAGGTAATTCCAATATTACCTTTTATACTTTCCTGTGTTTAACCCTCTATGATCTGGAAATTTGTGTATTAAGTTTTACACAAAAAAAAAGATGGGGTTTTGGCTGATGAAATTTTTGTGCTGAGGAATTTACCTTATATTCCAATATTCCTGCTTTGCAAGGATAGTAATGCTTTTAAACATCATTATTTCTTCTTTTTTTTTGCCTTTTGAATGCTTTTAAAAATGTTTGCCTTCCATCACAGAAAGATTACAGGTACCTTTTCTTGGATGGTGGCTGAACCAGAGATTTTTTTCTTTCCTCTTTCATTTACATTAAATAGTACAATGACAGTACAATTTTCAATGGTTAATGGGATTGTCAGAATCAAAACTATAACCAGAGAGAGTGGATTCTAATCAACTGGTTTTAGTTTGACACTACTGTGAAGAAAATGTGACTACTTATGAATACCTCTTTGTGCGTAGAACTGGACCTAAGAGAAGTCAAATAAAAGATCATTGCAATACCAACCTTGGACATTTTTTAATTAATTACAAGACATATTACTCATTCAGTGAAAGCTACTCTCATGTTTTCCAAGTGAACACACCTATTACTAAACAGTATAAGAATTCACAGACTTTGATTGTCCCATTCAGAAAATAATACATTTATGCTGTAACTGTTGACTTCCAGCTCAAATTCTCTGCCTTTTTTATGAGCACAAAGATTTTATGTTGGGGGAAAAAAAAGACATTTTTAAAATGAAAACCAAAGTTATGTTGCATTCTGTGTAGTAAATCCATGAAGACTAATAATAAGGAGTAATTTCTTCTACCTGTATGTATACGGGATGTTTGGCCAAGAATTATGTTTCTTTGAGGGACTCTTGTTTTTGAGGCTGCTTTGCAAACTCCTAGTGTTGGACAGTTCCAAAATAACGGTTTGCTACACTTTTTTTTTTAATGAAACCCTCCACTGATTTTCACCAAAAGCTGTTAGTGTCAAGGTGTGAACATAGTATGAGGTAAAACTTGACATGAATTTGCCTTCTTTTAATTACTACTGCATTTTCATTCCATATTACCTTATTGTCAGACCTATATTGAATTGGGAACTGTTGATGTTTCTGAAAATGATTGTAAACCACATTTTTTTCCATGTAGTCCTTCTGTATGTTGCAATTCAAAACACTGTGTAACTTCCTGAAGTGGTAAGCACTGATTTGTTGTATTTGCTATGATAAGGAGCCGGTCGATATGCGGGAATCTAGCAACTCTCTTCCCTAACATAAACAGGACCTGAAAAAGCATACGATTACAGACCTTTTTTTCTTGTAAACCCCTGGGTACTGTGTCACCTGAATTATATTACTCTAGTAGGATAGCAAATATATGGTCTATATGCTGCCACTGAAGTAATAGAACACAAGTGGAATGTTTCACACAAAAAAAGATATTACAGTTTATGGGTGAATAGGGGAAACATTGTAGAGGAAGCATTAAAAAATGTTATTCTGGGAGACAGTAAAAGTTCCTTGGAAAAGCAAAATGAATAACCGAAAAATCTTTGTGAGGCAGAGACCAAGAAAAAAACAAAACAAACCAAACAACTCCTTTGCTGTTATTGTTGTATTAAAATTATACACCTCTTGAAGTACTATCTAAAGAAACTTGGCTGCATCGTTAGTATTAAGAGTGAAATAAAATACCATTTTCTCTTAATTTATTTCACAAAATATAAGTCATGGCACAATAGGAGTGAAACCTTAAAATCGTTTTTCTTTTCTGCCTGTATCAGTAGAAACCTGTAACAGAAAACTTCAATTTTTTATTTCTTCCTGTGTATGTATGTAATCAATCTGTCTACTGTACATGTATAAAACCTTGCTTTCTTCTGTTGCAGGCATATTGACAGGCTTGCATCCCTTCACAAACTATGCTGTAACCCTAACTGCTTGCACTTTGGCTGGCTGTACTGAGAGCTTGCACGCATTGAACATCTCCACTCCACAAGAAGGTAAAGTAATTTCAAAGGTCTTGACTTCCACATTTCAGTCATGAATAATAAAACAGGAGAAGAGCTAAATGCTGCAAAGCCATTTGCTGGAAAACCCCAACCTAATTTGATGACAAAGTGCATTGCCAGACCATAATTGCTCCATTTTTTGGGGGGGTGCGAAAATGAATCAAACTCCATACCCTTTAATGACATGCATCTTTAATAGCTGTAATGCAGATTAATGGGCTTTTTAATTGCTGTTACATTGTTCATGCAAGAGCCTTGTCATTAATATGAAGCATCTGAAAGATTAATGAAAGCTTCCTCATTTTACTATGGCTCAGAAGTAAATCTAGAGACAGTCTGACTAAAAAGAATTGATTGTATGGCACAGTATGAAATTGAGAATCAAACGGTTGATTTCCATGGTTTCTTTTAACTGCTAAACACCAGCAATAGGCAACAATTATTTCAGTGTGATGAAACCTTCACATGCCAATTGAGTGAGTTATTAATCACTGTTCAGATTTTCCTTTTTTTTCTCTATACACTTTTACATCTTCTTGTGCTCAAACTTAAAGGTTGTGAGTGTAAATTTGTTTTCTATGCTTATGTTAAGAACTAGAGCAGGAAGAAAGAGAAAACACATCATAGTTTTGACTTTTTATACTAGGCTGGTAAGTAATACATATCAATTACTGAAGCAAATCCTCCCAAAATATCTGTGACATATCTAACTCTATTCTCAATTAAACATAAAGTCCACATCTCCTGGTTCTGTCATCCTAAAGTTATATTAATCCAGTTAAAATAATCAGTTACTCCAAATTTACACCAGTGGAATAATGGAGACTTTGACATGTATTTATAGGGACAGTAGTTAATCTTCCATGATGTGGAGTTTTCAGAATTCCCTCTCTCCCACGGTTGTTTTATCTTCTCATGTAAACTAGGTAGTAATACAGCACCAATAAAACAAATAAAATTTTAGCATGGAGTTATGTGAATTACAACCATAATCATTAAAAGAATGCTGGAGTGTTGAACTGCTGCCAAAGCAGGTAGTCATACAAGGCATTGTCCTGATGAGGACGAGTCCTGAAGATTACAGCCTAACATTGCTAGAACAGCGTTTTGATGTGAACATGTTAGCAACTGCCAGCAGCACCAATCAAATGAAAATCCAATTACTGCCTCTTGGAAGTTCTAAATAAACTGACTGAGTTTGTCTGGTGGTATTATCTGTGAGAGAGTGTAGCCTCTGACAGGCAAATAGTTAATGGACCTTGTGACATTACCATGAAATAATACAATATTGTATATTTCTTTCTAGTGTCACACAGTAATTAAAAAATAAATTGTTTATGTCTTATTTTCTCAGCTTAGTGCATAAAGCAGTAATTCTTATAGGTGTTTGAGAAAAGCATCCACTGTTTTCAGATGTGCTGTCATACTGGGAAGTTTTAGGCATGAACGGATTTTTTTTTTGGTTGTTTTTTTTTTTTTTGTCTTTTTTTTTTTTTTTTTCCCCAGAGATCAACTAAAGCCATGGGGAACATGTGTTTTCTCCTTCAGAGGAATTGAACAAAAGTCAGTGTGTGGAGTTTCTATTTTTGGACACTCTTGTTGCATGCTCTTAGTAACAATAAATTGATGATACAGAAGACAGACACCATATCACACCCTCCAGCTATCCTTGTTTCCCTATTGAAACATTCATTACTTTATATTGTTTCCACATTGCCAGCCACTGCTAGTTATTGTTTTAAATTGCTAGCACAGAGCTTGTAAATTACAAGATATTCCTCCCAGACTAAGACCTGAGTCCTGCTCCCCTTGCGATATTCAGTGGGATTGCTTGTTCTTCTAGCATATAACTCATTGGAATGGTGAGAGAACTCAGCTTTTAAATTATTATACATTGCCAACTTCCAGTGTATCATATACATAAAATCTACACTAAACAAACATTTCTAAGTGTATTGAATTATGAAAAGTCTGAAATAAGGGGTAGTGCCTAAGAATACAGCATCTGCACTTGTGATTATAAAGAATGATCACTGTAGTTAGGAATAAAAAAAAAACATGAAGGAAGAGAAAATAATTTGTATTAAAAAAGAGGACTGTACTAAAATTGTGTACTCCTCCGCTTGCTCAGTGTTATCAGGCTGGAAAGATAGTTATGAACATAATTATTCTTTTAAAAAGTAAAGAGTATGTCCCTGTCTTTCACAGAAGTTTCTGATTGGCTGGGTAACCTTACATGTTACAGGAGAGTTCTCAAAATGCTGATTTGTTGTGAACCCAAAATCTCTTCTGAAATTTCAACGTTATCAAAAATCATTCTGGTAGTAGGTGCTCCCTGAAAGTATTTATTATTTGTGGAAATATATTATAAAATAATATATTTTATACATTTTTTTCACCAGCTCCTGAAGATGTGCAATCACCCACAGCAGTATCCT